>NC_045746.1:20812470-20843835 GCF_008692095.1 Etheostoma spectabile | reverse complement strand
TTTTGGTGTAGTTATCGGAAGAAGACATTGATAAATCTTTTTGCCTTCTGCAAAGGACTGTGTGTCTGGGATGACTGCCCTGTTACATTATTCTGAAATTATTCTTAAACTGGGGGACACTGATAAAAAGGGCAACAGGTCCTGCTCACTTACTGTGGATGTGAACGCCCCAAAGCACCCTTAAAGCTGGATGTCAGCACTCAAACCTCATAGTTATTGTTTAATTTCAAAACCAACGTGACACAATGTGAAATGTGTCACTGTCCAGACACTTACTGACCGCACTGTGTCCCTGCTTCCCCTACAAGACTAGTAAAGTTCACCTCCCTGCATGCACATATAACACTGTAATTAATAGTTTATCACCCACATCAAGGTAAATAGATAGCTGTAGACTTCAGTTCTTAAAACTCAGTCTCAGAGCAATTACAGGGAAAACAATCTCCCATCAGAGGACCCCTTGTTTTATGGCTGAACATCAATCAGATTCAAAGCATGTGATTTAAAGAATGTGAAGATACACACATACATAAATATTCAGTGTCCAAACACCCTAATTCAGAGTCAGAGCCTAGCAACTAATACTAGACTTTGGTTGCCCATCAGCAAAACGAATGAGTGGGAAGTGATGGTTTACTCTAGCGCTGTAAAGGTTTGCAGCTGTGGCACATATTAGGGCTGTGCAATTTATCAAATTTTGATCGCAATATTGATTCTGGCTCCTAACAATCACAAAATGAAATGTGACTTTAGTTGTTGTATACAAGACAAGAACAAAATGGGATTTTATCTGCTGTACATGTATTCATATTTTTTATAATGTGCTCATGTTAGGATGCTTAGCATTGCTTTTAAAAAAGGAGCCTTTTTAACACCTGGCCAATGGCTAATCCTGGCATGTTTGCAGAAATGTTTATTGCTATGCACTGTCCTCGTCGTATAAAAATAACATATAAAACAATTACATTGCAAAATACGTTTATGAAAAAAATAATCAAACGGGAAAAGTATTAAGGGAAATTTCACAGTTCAAAGCGTTTTCACAGTTAATTTGTCCACTGTTTGAGTTTAAAAATGCAATATTTTTTTTCAAAAAGCAAAGAGTAATCATTTAACATAATCGATAGATAGATAGGCCCTTTGAGGTTCATTTCTGACAGAAGTTTGAGATATATATATAGTGGATGTAAACGTATATAGTTATATGTAGTAACCTTCTGCCAGAAATGAACCTCAAAGGGCTTCAAAGTGCTGAAAGATGAAGAGTCCTGCACAATGTTCCTGACTCAGCAATTCCAACATGAAAAAATTCTTTGATTGTTGTTGCTGTTGATGTTTACAACAAAACGTCTCAAAGACACACCAGCTAATGGACAGCCTCTCACTTTCTCACTGCAACTCAAAGACAGTATACTGCTAAATCTGACTTTGTTTGATGATTCGGCATCTGGGATTGCATAAGACACTGAAATGGAGTGACTCGGACACCAACGAGCTGTAGTTTTTAATACACCCCGTTTCCAGTCAGGACAGAAGGGAATCACTGCAGCATAGCCTGGAGCCTGTTGCTGCTGCTTACATACTAGGTGATGGATGGTTAGGGCACTTATGAGAAAGAGTCGTCAATTTCAAATTGGACCAGTTAAGATGAAAGGCTTTGTGTATGCGTGGCATAATGCAGACAAGAGGCCACAATGGAATAAAAACAATGAATAATGTCATAATTGAGTGGAGCAAACTCCCAATTTAAAAAATAATTCTCAATTATTTTCCTTTTCAGATTCCAATTCAGAAATACTTTATCCATCCCCGAAGGGAAACTCTGTCTTCTTACTACTGGTGCTACTGTGACACAGAGACGGAGCACTGCAACAGGCAGCTTGCACTTTTCAGCGCATGCGCACACTTCACTTCAGATGCATCAGAAACAGAATCAGCATTATAGCAAGATTGAGTACAAGACATAACAACATAATGCACAAGACTACACACGGTACATGTGGATACATGAAGGAAATTTTTGTGGTGACTCGGGAGGATGGGAAAAACACAAAAAAGAGACAGACGGAAGCGGGGGGGGGGATAGGGGGGGGCATGTATGGTAGAAGTGAGAGGTGTGTGGTGTGTGTGTGTGTGTGTGTGTGTGTGTGTGTGTGTGTGTGTGTGTGTGTGTGTGTGTGTGTGTGTGTAGTATGAAGCGTCAGACTGTCCAAGTTGGTAGAGAGTTCAGTTCATTCGGCCTTGAGGAGATAAGACAATGCACAGGAGTTGATAGTAGTGCAGCTGCCGGCTGTTTACCCGCTGTTTATGCCGCCAACTAGTGTCTTGATGGAAAAAGAAATCACAGTCCGTTAATCTAGTTACTGAGATGTTTTATAAACCGATTTAGGAGAAATTCACACAATTCAGCATGGGTTTCATTACACAGCATGTAAATAATTAAAGGAAAGAGTTACCGCTTTGATGAAACTGACCTAGTGAAGAAGAAAAAAAACATTAAAATGTTCTTTTTTGGACATGTACATTATCTCTTTGTCTGACCATTTTGAATGCCTTTCCCCAGTACAGTCTACAGATTACAATTAGATTTCCCATACACTTATTCCCTGGTAAATGTAGCTCTCAAGACTTTTCATTTTTGGACAGGTGAATAGAATTAAACAACTTCAAATTTTGTAGATGCTATTGCAGACCCAACAGACGACAGCAGCTGGCCAATATCACCCAACTATAATTAATGTAGAATTGTAAACCTTGTGGTATGCTCATCTAGTTTGACAAGGACAAAGCGATTAGCCTGAAGTGAAGAGACTGTACTCACTGCAGCTGAGTTCCATCAAAAGCCAGTGCCATGTCATCCCCATAAGGAATCTGTCATCTTTCTGCCATGGTTGGATGCTATCAAGATCAATAAATGGGAACTAGAATATTCCCAAGAACACAAATCCTCCAGCTAACTAAGGACCAAAAAGTGAAATCCTCTTGACCAGATCTCAATCTAACTGAAAAGGCTGCAGTCCAGGCCTGGGACAGCATCACCGGATACCAAGCTCGGTCTGTTGTCTATGGGTTGTAGACTTCCGCCAGTCAACGACTGCTAAGGATGTTCAACCACTAAATATGATGAGCAACAAAGAACCTAAAAAGTATATTTATGAAAAGCATGAGCCCTTAAAAGAGTACACCGATTGAGCATCTACAACATTGTCAGATTCACAATGGACAGTTTCAGTAAAAAGCAAAAAGAACCAAATCAAAGCAGCAGAACCAGACATCTCTTTCTATTCCATCCCTTCTTCCTTGTCAAAACCAAGTGCCGACCAAGTGACCGCCCACTTTTTTAACAACTGGCGTTATGGAAGTGATTTTTCCCCGTTCAATATTTCCACAGAAGTCTCATTAAATGCGTATCTACAGTTTGAAGCCTAGAACCAAGCTATACAGCTCCAAGATGAATCCTGACCATAAAACATTTGATACAGTGCAAAAGAAAATTGGAAAATGGCAAACAAGAAAAAGGTACAAGACTGTACAGTAACGATCATTGACTTCAACAGTAGCAATTCCACCAATTAGAGAAATCACTATTACTCTTAGGATTGTGGGTGGTGTACATGTTTTTCTCACATCCAGGTTGATTTCATATGGAATTCAGGCTTCAACAGGAGCATAAATCACAGAGTTTCTCAATTTCGTTTATAGTCATGTTTTTAAAAAGAAGCCATGCTCGTAATTTTGTTCATAATGGACATTTCTGTCTTTCGTTGAATGACAATAAAAGGAATATTGAATCTTAAATCGTAGGTCGTGGTGAGTGGTTTAGACATGAAGGCTAATTAACAAAATCCAAATGGAAAGAATGAATGGCATTTTTACTTCCGGAACCACACTGTTGAGCTCTATTACCCACAATGCAACTCTGCAGCTGACAGTGCGGTCAGAGATGGTGTGTGTAGCCTTGAGCCATTGGCCTGCCACCAAATACTTTATACAACGGTTTTCACATATGCAGAAGACTTCATTAGAAAAAGGCCAAATACTACAACATGCGTCACCTGCATGAGATGTAACCTATCGCAACGTAATGCTTAAAGTCAGCATTGAAACCTCAGTCACTTGGGTGTCAATATATACCTTTAACCAACAAACCCAAATGGTGGGTGCTTGTACAGTCTGTGTGTGGGAACAATGCATTTTCATTAACGGGTCCGTATGATATCCTACGAGCTCCATGACGCCGAGCGCCAGTTTCTAGTTGTTTAAACCGCTACAGAGCTTCCTGACGCCGGCTACAGACTTCCGTTGTATTAGCAGTAGTTGGGAGTTGAGTTATATGAAGATAGGTGACTTTGAGCTGGATCTAAGCACCACGAGCTGCCAGTTGTTTCGGCGGACGTTACAGTAAAATTTAGTCCACAAAATATGAGCATTTTGCCGCAATGAGAGTTAAGATTAGGCACCAAAACGACAAGATAAAATCATAGTTTGGATTAAAACACTCCTAAAGAAAATACATACATACACATTTCCTGGGTGAAAGGGTTTAGTTTTCCCTGGGAAGCGAACTCCACTGTCTGACTCAAAAGTCCTGCATGTTAACCGTGGTCGTCAATGTAGTGAATACAGAAAAAAAATAAAAAAATAAAAATAATAAAAACCCCAAAACATGGAATGCTTACAAATAACAGTGCTTAAATTTTCATAGCTTTTTGAATGAATGGTTCCTGACAACAGGCTAGTGAGAATCTATAGTCTATTAATAAGACATTGATGTTGGGCTTACCTATCTTCTTACAACGCTCCTCTCCTCTGTTGTGCATGATGATTGGTGAGTAGATGAAGGGGCTGGCGGTGGACATATTCTGTCCCAGCAGGCCTTTCACTTTGTGAGGACGCAGACTGACTGGCAGATTGAGGAGCTTCACTGATCTAGTTTGGGCATCACAGGCAAACGCACAACAATGACATGAGTGTCGTTTCCCAGATGTATTAAAAGGCACATTTCACACCAGAACTGGTCATGTCACCCTCACATCCAAAGAAAAACTGCTGAGTTAGTCGGTGCATCTTTAGAGTTACAGCAGCTAATGCAGTATAATCCAAGTGTTTGTGATGAATATTTATGGTTATTACAGTACACTGCAAGGAATTTATGATACCGCTCTTTGTGAAAGGTTACATGGTCAGCAAACCAATAAAAACACTTGAAGAAAGTGTGTGCTCCTCAATTTCAGGGACCAGGCTATTAATTTATCCAGAGATAAATTGTCAATGTAATCTAGCACATAGATAAAGACTTGCAAAGGAAGTTACCGTTGCTCATTAACACATCAAAGTCTTTATGGTTAGGCAATAATGACTTAGGAGACTTTTAACTACTTTTTGCCTGGTTTCTCTTGGTCTGTGTCCAGCTCTCCAGCACTGCTGCTTCCAAAGTAGCCTACTAACTGCAGTATGTGGAAAAAAAACAATTTACCTTATTATTTTCACACTAAAAAAGCTGTGAGCACTCTAAAATATCTCTGGTGGAACAAACCCCCTGGCTTCATGAGCTCCAGGTAAACTTTGTACTTTTCAGTTTAGAATTTGAATTTTTATTCAGAACGTAAAAACTGCATTTGCAACACAGGCTTTCAAAGTGGAACAATTCTAAATTAACTGAATTAATTTGTCTTGCTTTGAGATGGTTTTTTGCTGCCATGCAAGTTATTTAAGCGCTGTAAACGCACAAAACTGCTGTCCTAACTTTTCCCAAAACCTTTTAGGTAAAACATTCAGGTAAACAGAAGTATTGGTTCAGCAAAAACTCAATTTTAAAAAGGACTGGTCCCGGGACGAGGGCCAAAATAAAAAATTTGATTGGCACGTCCCTATCAAACCCAAATCAAAGAACCACAATGAGTGACATGTTCCATCTTAACCTTAACATTTATTTTGAGTCAATCACAAATAGTGCTGCCGTAAAACATCAATAAAGCATTAATAAGCCCCATCTACAACTAAAAATAGTCCACAACATGCATAATATTTTATGTTTGAGTAAAAGTTTCTAAAAACTACAATAACCAGCTGTTTTAGGGCATAATTTAGTCTTTTGTTTTAAATAAAAAAAATATATAATTATGACCCAGATTTATCATACCAATGCCACAGACAGGCAAGCGAATTTAAACAGTATTAACAGACTGTCTTGGTCTCGTAATGGGATTTGATGACAAAAATGAAATTCCAAATGAAATAACTTAAACAAGTGTATGTTTTTCCAACTATTTCCAAAGAGAACAGGTCCAAATTTACCCTTTTTTGAAATTAACACTCCATTAAAGATTAGTGGAAAGCCTAATTTCAAAGTGATTGACACTTAAAAGCCCCAATTATCTATTCAGTGTTTTCATGTAATCATTTAGCACTAATGGCTTGCTACTGAACTGTAATTACTCCAAACGAATCATTTGGACGATATTTTTACCAAGTTAAAAATTGAGCCAATGTGTGACAAAATATACGAAAGTAACAATCAGTCACGCTCCTGTCTTACCGGACAATGGGGAGCTTTGTGAAGGGCACCGGAGGGAGCTTCAGGCCATCAGGAAGCGTGATGACCTCCATTCCGCCCGGACACTTGGAGGTGTAGTTCTCCAGACTCTGGGTCACCTCTTTCTTCTCTATAAATGTAGGAGCATATAACAATTGAGCACATTGTAAGAACACATAAAGAAGTCTATATATATACATGCACACACAAAATAAATTAAAATCAGGCAGCAACCATTATGAAATAAAATTCCCCACAGCCAGATAATGTGAGCTCCGTCTCCACTGTAGAGTTCATCTTTGTGTGCGAGATATAAATTAACCAGACATTAATGACCTGTGAGGTGTCTCTCTCTCAGCAATAACAGCCCTAGTCTTCAAGTAAAATTGGAAGTTTTATTGTACCATCAATACCTTTTGAGGGAACATTACTGCTCAACCAGCCAAAGAATTTGCTTTGGCTCTGCAAGTTTTAAGAGTGTCGATGAAGAGGAATAAGACATTTAGAAAGATCGCAGATATTTAATCCAGATCTATAACCCTCCGTGGGAGTAGTTTATGATGACTTGTGATTGCAAGCTTTTTGTATTAAAGGGATAGTTTGGATTTTATGAAGCAGGGTTGTATGATGTATTATCCATAGTCGGTGTATTACCTACAGTAGATTGCGGTCGGCACGCCCCCAGTTACCAACACGGTAGCTAAGCAATGTACTCTTGTGGACTGGGGTAGCAACAAAACTTATTTTAGAAAAATCAATATCTGTGTAGGGCAGACTATACGTAGAATATTTTTACTGCTTTACCTTGCCATCAGACAGCCCTTTCCGATGGGGAACTGAAGCTGTTATGGCGCTCTAATCAATGCCACCAGACTCCTTTGACAAAATGGTATTTTACCTCGCAGAACACAGGAGTTGCAGGTCCACCGCTGCCTAGATTGGTTAGTATGTTTGCTATTGTGTGACTTGGGTGAATCCAAACTAAACCTTTAAAAACACCAAAGTCACACAACAAACTGAGTGATCGAGGAAGCCGTAGACCAGAAACTCCCTGCAAGGTAAAATGACTGTTTTGTCAAAAGAGTCTGGTGGTTTTGAAAAGAGCACAGATTATAATAATGCTAACAGCTTCAGTTCCCCGTCATAAAGGGCTGTCTGTCAGCAAGTTAAAGCAGTGAAAATATTCTACATATAGCATACTCTTGCACAACAAATATTTAAAAAAAATTTAGCGGGTCCTTATTGTAGGTGTCTAACATAAGTTTAGCTGCTACCCCTGTCCACAGCCGGACATTGCTTAGCTTCCGTGTCGGTACTCCCGTCTGCTTCTCTAAACTGGGGGCGTGCCGACCACCATCTACTGTAGCCAGTGTTTCCCATACACTGATATATTTGTGGCGGCCCGCCACACAATCAATGTTGGCCGCCATCTCTCTCTCAATAATGCCGGTATGAGCATTAAACTTGGTTTGCGATCTGCAAATGAACCCAAAGAAGAACAAGTTGTTTTTCCCAAACCAATCTTTTTCCCCGTAGAGAAGACGGCTAGAGTGAATCTGGAGTTTAAAAGGTTAGTATTATGACGTTATTACCGGTATTTATTTATTTATTTATTTTCTGCTGATGAATGCAGAGCTTTCCATCGGCCGGGGCTCCGGCTGCGGTTTGTCTGCACGGCAGGCTGCACTGCCATCTATCAGTATTACCCGTATGTGCAGGATATTCAAACCCACCACTGCTGCGCAGTTTTCTGGTGCTTTTAATATTGCTAGGGAGGCTATGGGATCCTCTGCCTGTCAAAACACAGCAGAGTTAAACTCTTCTTTTTTGTCTACCTGCTGCAACATTCTGGACACCATTGCCCCATTTAAATCCATGTGTTCAAAATCTAAATCTGAACCTTGGATTAATGACTCAACTCGGGCTGCTAGACAACAGTGTAGGAAAGCTGAGCGCAAATGGAAAAAAGATCATTTGCAGGTTTCTTATGACATTTTTAGAGAAAATTTGCACACTTATCAGAGAACTGTTAAAGCTGAAAAGAACAAGTATCTCTCTGATTTTATTTCAAATATTGCCACAAACCTCATTTTCTTTTTAAAACAATTAACTCGTTTTTAAATACGCCCGAATCCGTCTACCATGTGGAATCCTCTGAGGCCTGTGAAAATTTCTCTCCACTTTTTTGTGGATAGGTTGCCTCAATTAGAGCAAGCATCTCACTTCCTGCTTTTGACCCCTCCATCTCCATAGAGTGTACAGCTGTTTTCAGCCAATTTGATCTGTGTCCATCCTACTCTCAAAAATAAGTTAACATTTGAACCCCTCAGTGTGTCCCACTGATATTGTCCCGCCTCGCCTTTTTAAAGAGGTGTGGGACACTATTGACCTAGCACCAAGAAATATACAGCGGCTTGCTTCAGGTTCTGTACCAGCCTTTTAAAACAAGCAGTGGTGCAGCCACTCCTAAAAAACCAAATTTGGACACACTCTGCACTTTCAAACTATCGCCCTACTCTAAACTCCCTTTTCTCTCGAAGATTTTGGAGAAAGCAGTTCTTTTACAGTTACAGTCGTTTTTAGATACATGGTGTTCTTGAGGTGTTCCAATCTGGTTTTAAGACATTTCATAGCACTGAATCTGCACTTTTAAGAGTTTTTAACGATCTTTTAATCTCAACTGATTCTGGAGATTATGTAGTTCTTATTCTTTTAGATCTTACAGCAGCATTCGACACAGTTGCCCACAGCATCCTATTTCTCGCCTCGAGCATGGCGTGGGGATTAGGGGCACTGCCTTGGAGTGTTTTAGGTCACTTGTCGGACAGAGATTTTAGAGTGAGTTTTGGTGGCTCTATTTCACTTCGTGTGTCCCTCACATTTGGAGTTCCACAGGGTTCGATTCTCGGCCAATTCTTTTTTCACTCTATCTGCTTCCCCTTGGATGTATCTTAAAAAGACACAACTCAGCTTCCACTTTATGCAGATGATTCGCAAATCTACCTGCCCATCAAAGAAATGATGGTATTTCTTTAGCAAGATTAGTTACTGTTTTAATGATATTAAAGCCTGGATGCCTTACTTTTTTAAACTTTAACAAGTAAAACTTAGGTTATGGTTTTTAGACCCCAGTGGAACCTCTGATGTCTCACAAATACCTGGGTATTTTTCAACCCTATGTTAATCTGTTGTAACAAACCTGGGTGTAAAAATGAATTGTGATTTAAAATGGAAAAGCAGATCAATTCTGTTGTGAAAGCAAGTTTCTTTCAACTGAGCTTCTTACCAAGCTTAAGGCCTTTTTATCCTTCACAGACTTTGAGAGGGTTATA
Source organism: Etheostoma spectabile (assembly GCF_008692095.1). Classification (NCBI taxonomy): domain Eukaryota; kingdom Metazoa; phylum Chordata; class Actinopteri; order Perciformes; family Percidae; genus Etheostoma; species Etheostoma spectabile. The sequence goes on along the minus strand of NC_045746.1, from coordinate 20,833,968 downwards.
CATGCTTTTATTACACACGCTTGACTATTGTAATGCTCTTTATGTAGGTTAGCCAGGCCTCCCTCTCTCGACACAGCTGGTTCAAAATGCTGCCGCTCGCCTCCTTACTGGAACTCGTAAGCGGATCCACATCACCCCTGTCCTGACTCTCTCCACTGGCTCCCAGTTACTTTTAGGATTGATTTTAAGATTTTATTGTTTGTTTTTAAAGCCCTCCTGGACTAGCTCCAGTCTACAAACTGATCTGTTGAAGCACATGTTCCTTCAAATTTAAGGTCTGCAAACCAGTCTCTTCTTGTTGCCCCTAAAACACGGCTGAAGAGTAGAGGGGATCGGGCTTTCTCAGCCGCCCCCGAGACTTTGGAATGAGCTGCCTCTACATGTCAACCTGGCCCCCAGCCTTCCGGTTTTTAAATCGCGACTTAAACACATTTTTATTCCCTGGCTTTTAATACAGCATGAGAACTGTATTTGTTTTGTCTGGTGTTGTATTCTGTCTATTTATTGTTCCATGTCTATTACAGACCGTTGGTCAACCAGGTTGTTTTTAAATGTGCTCTAGAAATAAAGTTTGATTGATTGATTGAGTATTAAATTGAGACGGGTTCATAACCTGTAATAATAATAAAAAAAAATAAAAAATAAAACTTCTTGTATGTAGCGTTAAATACTTTTTGTGCACCCCCAACCCCGGGTCAGCTACCAACACAAATAGAATCTAATTCTGTGGGAAACACTGGTAGCTAATTCACTGACTAAAGAGAAGAACATCCTACAACCCCCTTTCAAAAGATCAGGACTAGCCCTTTAATGTCAAGTTTGTTTTTCTCGGGTCGGCCTCTAGCTCGCCCAGTAGGAGCATTTGCCCCATATTGGCTGAGTTCTGCAGCGCCCCCGGTTAAAATCTGACCTGCGGGCCTTTGCTGTGTCTCATCCCCCTTCACGTCTATACACTATAATAAAAAGGGAAAGGCCCCAAAAAATAATCTTTAAAATAAAAAGTTTGTGTTTCTCAACAGTATTGCACTTTTCACAAAAAATAAGTGGAACATAGATTATATTGTTGCGTTACAATCCAATTCCAAAAGTTGCCTTAGACATAAACTGTCTATATAAGCGGAGAAGCTTGTATTAACAACCAAAAGTTTGAGTCCAAGGGGTTTCATGTCTCCTAGCTCCAGTAAAAACGTGCCTAGAAAATTGTCCACATAAATAATAGTAGTAATAATAATAATAATAATAATAATAATAATAATAATAATAATACTGTGAGCCAGAGACCTACGGTTAGAGGTTGTATGATTTGAGAAAAGGAGTGGCGAGAGGGAAACAAAGCTATTAAAGTGAGATTGAGATGGATGGATGGATGGAGGAAGCAAGGAATCAGAAAGCAAGAAGCATAGAAGGGAAAAAAAATCGGCGAAAGATGAATGGATGACAGCTTAGTTGTCTTCCTGGCAAACAAAGTGTTCATGATTAATGGAATATTTGTCCATTTCCTTCTTGTTTGCCACGTCACAGCAGCCGTCTGTTTAGGGTCACTCCAAGACAGAAAACTGAGAACAGTGGTTGCTTCTGTTTACATGTTGATCCTGTACACCTAAAGTGTTTTGCTAAGCACAGCATACAATAATAATAATAATCCAACATTATTTTCTTTTAGGCCATTCAGCATGTTGAATTAGCGGTGGAGACAGTCCAGCGAACTTTTGGGACTCACTATCAAGCCACCCATTCAGCCACCCATTGAAATAGATTCACAGCTGTATAAAAAAGAGCAAAGTAGTTTTGTTTTGTTTGTCTTTTGGTAATACTTTTTAGGATTATAAATTGTGACTACTGATCAATCATTTCACCTTGTGAAGAACTTATATGCATTCAGTCAGTGGAAGGCAGCGCATTCGCCATAGCGTTTGGTGCGTTTTCAATTGCACTATTCCCAAAAGCACAATGTTTATCAGGTTGTCTTTTGTCCATGGTAGTTCCTTGAAGTCAGCTTTATGTGGCAGGGGGTTTAACTTGAAGAAAAAGCTTATTTTTTTCCCTCGACTTTTTCTACCGTGCTTTTCATCAAGCTCCCTGCCTAGACAAACAGCTAAAACACACTCGCACTGTCTAGATGAGCAGAAGAACATTTTACAATTAATGAAAAGGAGAAAAAGTGCAGCTCTTAAAATTTTGCCTTGTTCCTCAAATGAAAGGATTGTTAGTGTCAACCGTTAAATGGAAAGAAACAATAGACGGAAGAGTGAAAAGCAGCATGGGTAAAGGTTTGCTGTGAATCCCGTTCTCTGAATACTGAGCTTACATCACCATGTTGTATGACAGAATAGAGAGCCAGACCCTTTTAAAATGTGCACTTGCAAAATCAGTTTCCATCTAACAAGTTTATTTGCAGTTCTTCTCCCGGTCACCAATTTATTAATGCTGCACTTTCAACAGCTTGACGTGACCAAACATTCATGTCTCAATACATGAAATAATGGTTGTGCCGTACAAATTAGTGTGACAGTAATGACAGGGCTCAGGTATTCTGACAACAGCTTTTGTACTTAGCCATACTAATGCCTCCCAGTTTGTCAGGATAGATCGCACAAAATTCTTAAAGCAGCAAGTGTCAATTGAGTTTGTGTGGAAAATGTGTTGCAAGTCTAAGCTCCCTAAAAGTCAAATCAAATGAGGAGGGTTGGTGTGAAGTACAATTTGTGAAGAGCAAACAATATAATGATTCATTTTTAGTTTATGCGCAATAACATCAGTCGTTATCATTTGGGTCAGGGTCTGGGTTTTTACCATTGACTTTATGAAATATGACTAGTATCCATGATGTCACCCATAGTTTTCTAAAGAGCCAAAATGAAGCTCAAAGAGGGATCCCAATAAATGGACATATTCTTCACAATTTGGTCAACTGGTCAGTTTTCAAGCTATAGTCCGTAGTTTCTGTCAACCCCATGAAGAAATCTAAGTAATGATAAAAACACTGTCGGCACATTCACATGACACAGGCCTTTGGTGATTGCGCACCACCCCCATCCCCCTCTCTTCCTAGTAGCGTTTATCCCAAGGAGAACACAGAGGTTTAAAAAAAAAATCTTGTAAATTTGATGTCCTCTTTGTCTCCACAGTTGAACACTGGCGCTGTCCTTTCCCAGCGGTGAAAACAATCACTCATGCTTCAGCGCATTAATGCCGCCGGACGACACCATTTTAAAAACATTATCATACAGAGAGACAGAGAGTTTTGTGGAGCTGATAGGCTTGACTAGCTTTGTATTAGTCTCGCATTGGCAGATCTGTGTACGTTTAAAGGTTGCTTTAGTTGTGCATTAGAAAACTCAGATTAGACAAATAGTCTAGCTAGCTGTCTGGATTTACCCTGCAGAGATCTGAGAAGCAGTTAACCATAGTCCTCAGAAATCCACCGGAATGCAAACACAAAGAAAGCGGAAGGTAATGGACATCTGGCTGAATATAAGGGACAACCAGCAGAACTTCCAGTGGCACCAGATCAACGCCCTAAATTAATCTCCGTTGATATAGACTAGCTTTGTATCAACTCATTTGTCAATGGCTTGAACGTAACTGACGTTGCACACTATAGCTTTAAATATTGGAGGGAGGAAGACAGCAAGCAAAAAGAGCCAGAGTGAGGTGTTAGATAAAGAGCTGCACATGAAAGGCACTACATAGACTTTTGCAAATCAGCACACATCAAGGTATGAGTTATATCACCTTGTCATGCTGCAAAGTGGAAAAAAACACCTTACTAGCATGGCATGAATGATTACATTTGCTAATGGCTCAGCTCAGTATGAACATCCCACCGACAAAAACGGCATTAGAAAACCCAGATCCAAGGTCTGTGTGCTAGCTGTGGGTGCTCACTGAAGCAAATCAAGTGACAAATACCGGCTCTTGATTTAGATCAGCATGTGCGCTCTAAAGAGATTTTGGCATTCCAATGCATATCTTTATGGAATGTGTCTCTGTGTGAATGGACCCCAAGACCCCAGAGAAACCTGACTGCTGCTTGGCTTGGAGGGCACAGCAGCAATGACATAGTATATGGTCAATAAGTCCCAAATTACATCTTGCCTAAATTGACACAGTAAACAGGAATCTACGTAAATCTAGCAGACAGATAAATCAGGCATAACAAAAGGCCATTTAATGTTTGGAAGCAAATAGAAAACAAGAAGCTACTGTCAGACTGAATAATGGCATGCTAACCAAATGGCAAATCAGGCAATTTTAACTGTAATTTTATGGCCTCCAACTTTGAGCAGTTCCTGAATTGACACCGCTATCATTCACCTGAATCTTTTACAAGTATATGAAATAAAAATAAATAAATAAATCCCAGCAGTACAGTTCAGGGCCCCCCAGAGATTTCTATATTTGCTGTGCTGGGGGATTTATTACTCTTTGACACTATTTTACAGACCCTACCGTGAAGAGATGAGACTACAGCTCCAAATACTGTACCTTCACTGACAGCACAGACAATGGGAACATTTTTTAAAAGGGAGCTTTATCAAATTATAGGAGGTGAAATTTAAACCGCTGACATACCAAAAACAGACCTATCAACAGTTTTATGAATAATTTAGGTTTTTCTGGCTGGTTTTTAGGGGGAAAAAAAGCCAGCAACAAAATCTTAACAATAAAAATAATAGTCCTTGTAGACTGGAAGCTGAGCAACTGAAAGAGTGTCATTCATCTTTCTGGTATGAAATTCACTATTAAAAAGTAAGCAATAAAAAATAAAAAAAAAGTTTTGTGAGTTTACAAAAACTGTTGCACTGCCATGACATGACGTGATTCGAGCAGCTACTGCAGTGAAAAGGGTGCTGCAAATCAACAGCAGAGCTGCCAACTTTTCCAAAAACCTTGGAGTGAGATTTGTGGGGGCAACCAATATTTTGCCGCGTACAAAGCAATTTCTTTGGCTCTTTCAGCAGGGTTTAAATTGGGATTTGTTATATTTGGGGGGATAGGGGGCTCTCCCTAGGGGGGTCTGGGGGTATGCCCCCCCAGGACATTTTTTTTAAAAATAAACCCTTAAATGGCACTTTCTGGAGAGTTTGTGTAAAAAATTGAGAATCAAAGTCTGCATGATATGTGCAAAACGTAGGGTTAGAGCTTTGCATTGTTGTAGTATCAACAGGATTAGGGCATTTAAGGGCGGCTGTGGCTCAGTGGTAGAGCGGTTGCCTGCAATCGGATGGTTGGTGTGTGGATCCCCGCCCCTGCAGTCATTGTCGAAGTGTCCTTGGGCAAGACACTGAACCCGAGTTGCCCCGGTGCTGCGCATCGGAGTGTGAATGTGGTGAGTGTTTATCTGATGAGCAGTGGTACCTTGTACGGCAGCCCGGCCACAGTGTATGAAGTGTGTGAATGGTGAATGTTTCCTGTAGATGTAAAAGCGCTTTGAGCAGTTGTTAAGACTGGAAAAGCGCTATATAAATACAGCACATTTGCATTTACATTATATACATTAACTTCTTATGATATAAGAACTGACCCAGACAATGTGCCAAACATAATGAACCACATGAAGAGACAGTAGCATATGTCAGCAACAGCTGAGAAGATTTGGGTCTGTGGTGAACAGGTCCAGGAGTCCCTGGTGTAGGGACCAGGTCCAGGGGTCCCTGGTGTAGGGACCAGGGACCCAAAGTTAAATTAATCTTGCATCTTTGAAATAAAGATATCAATCAATCAATCAATCAAATCAAATGTTGAGGGGTCAACTAAGACCACTGAAATTCTAAAGAATGACAACCACTGTTTTGCATAAATTCTAATCCTTTAACCTTTGTACCAAGGCTCAGTAATGTTTGGACCTCATCCTCTGGCCCCCCTTACTGGATTTCCTTTTTTGGGAAAATAAAGACTATTTGTACATTTCATAAAACATTGAATTAAATATTTACAGTTAAATTTAGAGATACCCCGAGGTTAGAGAAGCACAATAGTGGCCCAACGTTGCAGTATCGTATATATAGTATAGCTCAGATGTGTTTCACCAGATTTCTGCTCATGTTTACAACTTTGTGCACATTCAAAATATAACTCCTCCCATCTCTGTTGTCCGAGATTTGGAGAGTTGTAATATAGTCTGCTGTGCATGTCATTGCTCCGCTGATATGGTGGATCTCACTCAGACCGTCTGACAAAGTTTAGAGGAGGCTATACGCTGCTCATTATCAGAGGACTACGCACAGATGCAACGCGTCACTGTCCCCCCCAGAGCGAGTCCACTAAAATGAACTGAAGTTGCTTCGCTTACCAGCCGCGCTGCTCACCTCTATTGTTACAGAGAGAGTGGACATGAAGCGACGGACGGGACTGCGATACTCAGAGCCCATAGGCCTACTTGAAGTCGGGGAAATGAAACTGGGATCTATAGATCTATAGATAAACTCATCTTTCAGAAATTTGACCGACCGGGTTGACACTTCAGCGTGAGAAATCGGGGGTGTGGCGTGTGAGCGTGTGAAACCAGTCAAATGCGTGTGTCTCACGGCCAATGCGTGAGAGTTGGCAGCCCTGCAACAGTATGTAATATGCAATGGGTGGAATTATGGCAACTATCACGTACATACAAAGACTAATCTTAAAATGGCATTTCAGCAATTTGATGATCCCAACAGGCTAGGGGGCTTACAGGAGATCAATGCCGCAGAGGCCAAAATCTTTTAGTCCCTGATATGGGTCAAGTTTCCTAAATGCTGGATCCTACACTTCCCATTATACAACTCAACATATCTTAGTTAGACAAACACTGCCTGGTAAATGCCCATGAATTTCACACCCCATGCCACCAGATAACGACAATTTAGCACAAATTCCTTTTAACGGCACTCATTTAGCGCTCGATTAGCACCCTTATTCTGTAATTTAGGCCTTGGGCCGCTCCGTAGTTTGGAAAATCAGGAAGCAATGCAGCAGTAACATTGTGAATGAAACAGTAAAGTGCTCTGTGATAACATCCAGGGGATCACAAACCCGCCACCTGGTAAAAGTTATTTGTTGTCAGAAAAAGAATTCTTGTAAATCTCTACAGACAGTTGTGTAAACAGGATTAGGTGAAAGTGTATGCAACCATGTAAACAACCTTCACTCATAACTTTAGCAAGATGAGCATTCATCAAGCTTGTGAACCACTCCAGTTAACAGCCTTTTCTCCCTGTTGTTGAGGTCGGGAAGAAGAAGATAAGAGAAGAAAAAAAGGACAGGGCCTGAGATTGCTCTTACTGAACCACAAGTTCGTATGGCTTCACTCAAACTTTACAGTTAAAAATGTAAACTCATAACTTCTCATCCACTCTGCTGTTCCTTCCTTTTTCACCTTGTTGTTGTGTCTTAGCAATCTCACTCTGCCTTATCACATGTCCCGTACTGATGCCAGCCTTTCAGGTAGTCCTAGAGTCAGCTAGAATTTACCTTGTCACCTTGTTGGGACCCAACCTCATGTCTGTCAAGAAAAATGTTGGCGACGAGCACAAGCAATTTCAGGGAAAGTGGGAGAAGAAATATTTTTTAATTGAGCACAGAGGCATCCCTACATGTCTCATATGCACAGAGAAAGTTGCGGTGCACAAGGAATATAACATCAGACGTCATTACACAACTAGACATGCTGAGGAGGATACAAAATACCAGGGAGATGAGAGAAATCACCAGGTGGTCAATCTTAAAAAAATTCTATTGAGGGAACATGATTTATTCAAGAAAGCAAACAAGGAATGAAGCAGCAGTCAAAGCTCAAGGAAGGCGAGTTCATCAAAAAGTGCATGTTACTTGCTGCAAGTAAAGTCTGTCTGGAAAATAAGGATCATTTTAGCAACATCAGCCTTTCAGCTAACAGTGGCAGAGTGCATTTCTGACCTGTCACAAAACATAGATGATCAACTCCTTGAGAAAGCCAAAGGTTTTTGAGTATACTCGGTCGCTCTTGATGAGGGCACAGACAACGCTGACACTGCGCAGCATGCCCTCGTGGTGTTGACAAGTGATTGAGGAGTTTCTCGCTGTGATTCCAATGCATAGTCAGAATAGTTTTTCTGAGTTGAGAGCAGAAGTGAAAGCCTTCATGGAGAAGGATGGGATGGCTGATTCTGTGTTAAGTGATCCCAAATGGCTCATGGACTTTGCTTTACTTGTTGACATCACTCAGGAGCTGAATGTGCTGAAGAAGAAGTTACAAGCCAGGGGCAGGTTGTCAGTGATGCCCATGATAATGTGAGGGCATTCACCACAAAACTTGTGTTATGGGAAGCCCAGCTCTCAGACAAACCTCTGCCATTTCCCGGCATGCAAGGCATTCACGGATGTTGGCACACCATTCAGTGGTGAGAAGTATGCTGATGCCATTATGAAGCTACAGGAGGAATTTGATTGCAGGTGTGCTAACTTCAAGACACACAGAGACACTTTTCAAATTTTTGCTGACCCCTATTCCTTCAATGTGCAAGATGCTCCACCTGTACTTCAAACGGAGCTCAATGACCTGCAGTGCAATTCTGAACTCAAAGCAAAGTTCAGAGAGAGCGGAAATGCAGACAACTTCGGACAATTTTTAAGAGAATTGCCACCCACCTTCCCTGAGCTCTCCAGGATGTTTAAGCAAATCATGTGCCTTTTTGGGAGCACATATCTATGTGAAAAGCTCTTCTCCACCATGAAGTTCAATAAGACAAAGTACAGGTCCAAACTTACTGATGGAGATCTTCAAGCCGTACTGAGGGTTTCAACGGTTTCCTCCTTCAAGCCAAATGTGTCTCAGCTGTGTGAGAGGAAGCGCTGCCAGGTCTCTGAAGAAGAGAAGCCTATGTTCTGAAGAACAGTTCATTTTTAGAAGAAACATTCATGTTTAAATGGAATACTTGATGTGGCCTAGCCCGACCGAGACTCTACGTCCAGCAGCCCCCGGGTAAGTTGAGTTTGAGACCCCAGATGCAGAAGAACCTACGGTGGCCTTTAGGTAACATAAAAAGGTTTATTTAGTTTGTCCATTCCAGGCTAATGTAGAAACATGGCGATGCAACATGGCGGACTCCGTGGGAGAAGACCCACTCTCTATGTAGATATGAAGGGCTCATTCTAAGATAATGAAAAGGTCTTGTTTTGAGTTTGAGTTGTGAATATTACATCCCATTTCTGCCAATAGATCTCCCTAAATTTATCAATGCTTCTTTAAACAACCAACACATTTTTATGTTATCAGAGAGACATGTCAAGCTCTTCTAATCAACTTTTTCTATTTTTTGTTCCCTGTACCTTTGATATTACCAGTCATCAAATCAAAAATTCATTATCAGTGAAAATGTTACTTGCTTCACAAGTATCATCTGATGACATCGATCACTATTGTACCGCTTGAAAATGTCACCTTATCTTCATCTGGATGGAATCAAGGGGAAACTCATTTTCAAAGCTTTAAACCTTTTTATATGTGGTGCTTTCATATAAAAGCCCTTCTCCTGTATATGTCACCCATTTCTAATCATTAGGCCCACAAGCTTGCCTCTTTTCCAGTTCAGAAATATATTGACCAAATACCAGAATCATCCATGTGCAAATACCCCATTGGCTGATATTTATGCATGTTATTGGTTGCTTTAATTTTATTTTAGTTCACTTTTTCTATTTCTGAAACTCATACTTATTAAACTGTTCTTTGTAATATGTATGTAGGTGTTGTATGATGGAGAGGTTTTGACCCTTACTCCGATTCTCCGCTGGGCACATCTGTGCTGCGTTCCGGTTTTATTTTGTCCTCCGCCACGCGCCATACCACACCGGGAAGCAGACCTTCTTGCTGCCCAACTCGTAAATTGTATTGTCTCAACAAGTACTTTACAGAACAATCGTGTGCTTGTTAAGCTTGGATATACCTTCCACTCCAAGCTCTCCTGTAATTAAACTCCATGCCTTATCTTTTCTGGTGTTGTCCTTTAAAGATAAGATTTGTGATGCCATATTATGTTTTTCAAACTCCAAGATAATTCTGTTGTTGTCCGTGGTTTTGTAAAAGGGAAATAAACAATACTGGGGGATGTCTTTTGGTCAACTGACTGGACAGTTTCGCCGTTTCACTTCCTGCCAGGCTGTCCAAACGGCTCACAGCTTGCGAGAAAATAGACCTGGGGCGTATGTTGAGCCGACCGGGAGAGCCGCTTCAAGCATGCCCCTGGGACGCGCCATGGCGCTGGTGGACCGCCACACAGCGGCACTGGTCCACTTCTGACATGTGTCTACAGTTTTAATTGTTATTAAAACAGCTGTATATTGTTAAGCATGACAGGCAAACCTGTATTTGTACCAGTGTTTCAGCTGGTAATTTTGCTATCGCGGCCGCCACGGCGAAAAACACAAAAGAAGTTATTGAATGCAACTAACTTCAGTTGGTTGAGTAACAGCGTGTGAGACGGAGCCTTCTGGACTTGCAAGAGAGAGGTGACCCATGGCCAGAATATCTTAGTTCATAAAATGCAGCGCAGGGACAATACAGACATTTCATACACAAGACGTGTGTAACTCCGCTGACCCGCCATTTGACCCGTGCTGCACCCATTCATAATGAGTCAGCCGTCTCTCTGGGAGTAGTGTCCATCCCACTCCCTCTCTCTCCCTAGCTCTTTTAATCAGTTATTGTTGAAAACAAGTGAAGGAGCTTTCTCAGAGATACATTAGCCATATTTCAGATGGCTAATTTTCATTTACATATGTTGCAGCTGTATGTCTATACAACATACAACTTCAACATAAGAAGAATGTAGCATAATATGGATGTGAAAGCAGTTATAAATAGCCTATGTGACAATAAAATATGTTTTGGTTAGAATCAACAAATAATCGTGACAATATTGATAAAAATAATTGTGATTATCATTTTGCCCATAATCGTGCAGCCCTAGCAGCAATTGCTCGGGGGGGTCGCGGCGCTACCGGAATGCAGCGCAGACGCGCCCGGTGGAAAATAGGGGTTAAAGTTTCCTTTTAAAGTTTCATTCCTTGACTTGTATAGCGGAGCCATAAAAGTCCTTTGCTGTCCGACTCTATTCTATGCTTGACATATAGGCGCATAAACGCCAAGACACATCAAAAGAGAATTATTCCACTAGAGCAACGCACAATAGCCTACCTGACATTTGTAGCAAAACACAGCATACAGGAGTAGAGGCAATCAAACAGCCCCAAAAGTTACACTGAGTAAATATGAAATGGTGTTTTATTGTAGCACAAAAAAAAGAAAGAAAAAAAAGCTTTCAAGGTCAGTTTCTACAGTGAGAAAGCAGTCAGCAGTAGTAATTACATCATTTGGTAGCGTTTTTCTAGTCCTTGATGTAAGTATCATTCCAGCAGGACTGTTTCTATGAACGCTAGTATAAGCAGCACTATTACACAGCTGCAGAAGTCCCTTTGCTGATGTTTAATATTTTGTATTGTGAGCTTGCTTCATCTTGTTCATACATCCACTCCTTCCCTCCCTCTATTCCCATGCTCCACAGCTAACCAAGGATTACGCTGGCCTCTATTGTGTGACCAGTGGACCGTCTGGCTCACACTGCTTTAGTGAGGGAAAAAAAAGGATTTCTGGTCAGAGCACAATGTTGCACTCCTGCCAAGAAAAAGCTGGCTTTGTTGTGCATCACATACTATTAAGCACAAGGTATAACGTTGCAATCACCAAAGGACAGGGTGGCTGTTTCTAGAAATATATATTTTTTTGAAGGCTGGACATGAAGCTGGAAGCACCTCATAGGGTTTGAATTCCACAGAGGAAAAGTGTAATATTACTTGCTACATGCTTTCAAGCCTTATTGTGAGCTGACCTTGATCGGACAGGAAGTCCAGCATGGTCTGCAGCAGGAAGGACAGGTGGCGCACAGACAGGCCGGGGTTGCCCATGCGACGGGAGGCGTACACCAGCTCATGTAGGAGGCGCATCTGAACAGCAGCCCAGCCTCGGTGGGTACCTGAGAGACACATGGCAGAGAGAAATTCACGTTCACAAGGCTGACAAGGCTCATTGCTGATCTAGTGTTACACAGCTGTCCTATAAGATTAGTAGAAATTCATCAGGACTACCTGTAGGACGATATTTGCATTTGTTGAATCACTTGTTGGGTGGACAAGGAGAAATTTGATGACATTACTCAACGGTATGTAAATCTTGATGTTTTCTGTGATGGTCTCAGTTCCAACTAGGGGTAGGTGATTTAATTGTCCACTTTATGATCATATTGTTTTATTATTTTATTCCCGTTACAGTAATTGATTTTAAGTAGTTTTTAAATAAAGGGATACTGTGTATCATAATGTTGGTAGCATGTGTAAATTAACAATGGTAAACCTCCCTCCATCTTCCCTACTTACACACCAGCAGAAAACCCCCCAAGTGACACCATTAGGGCCTGTTGAACTACAGACTGTCCTTCTGCCTAGAGAGCCGCCCATCTCTCTCTTTTCTTTTAAAACCCAGACAGAACTCAGATTAAACTTTAAAACTAGACAGTGCTGATGAAATATAAAACAAGATTTTGTTACTGTATTCCCTACTTCTTGCCTAAAATGTTTTTAGAAACAGATTTTAGTGCACCGTTTGGCTGAAATACGATATAGTTGGTTACCAGCGGGCCTCCATTCTGTGCCAATGCGGACAAGCTCGCAATAAGCCACCCACCAGCGGTGCCGTTTGTTGGTCTGGTGCAGTGCAGTGCATTGTGGTGGTTTCAGGTTTACCACCTTTTGAGTGAAAGGGAATGTATTCAGCCAGGTTTTATGAAAGACCCTCTTTCTAGCAGTAAAATACTTCTTTAAAAAAATGTTTCAGATTATTGAAGTTATTGTTTTACATGTGAGAAATGTTGTCTGATGTAATGAATAACAGAATACAGATCAATTCACTGGACATTCATTTGCAAACGCAAATGAATGTTCATACTGATTTAGTGATAATATTCTTAACCATATCTTCCTGCCCAGCACACAATGACAACCAATAAATACTAGTTAATACTCTTTGATGTGTTTAGTGAAAAACATTATTGCTTGAGGCAATGCAACAGGTGCGTGACAAACCTTCATAAGTCTGTATTTGGCATGCTTCCACACAAAAAGCCCACCACATAATTGGATCAAACTCAAACCATTTCATTGGAGCCATGTCTTAAAATTGAAGTACCCCCATTGCCTGTCACATGTGCTCCGGCCTGGTGCTAACTTAGCCAATGTGTTTTGCTCAGCAGAGTTCCACAAGACATCTTAATAACATTCTAGCCTGACACCAACTGTTACATAATACCCTCAGCCCCCTTACGAGATCTCCTGCTCCACTCCCAGCTTTCGACTGTTGACTCACTAAGTGAGAAAGAAAACTAGAGGAAAGATGTGCCGAGGAGGCCGCGGGGGCCAGAGGGAGGAAGCGAGGTTATTTGGTAAACACTCAGATGTTTCCTCAGCTTAAATACCACTTCCAACAACGTCAAAACACGCCGGTGATGCTTTTCAGTTATCAGCATTTTTTCTAGCATGGTCATTATTCACCCTGACTTCTTCTGCCATTTGAACAAACTCAATCTTAATGCAATTCCTTCATAAGCTATTTTTTTTCTGTCATAAAAACTGCACCTACTAAGCAGTCTAAAAATAGCTGACTTCCACCCGTCTGCCAAAACCAGCGCTTATCTGGAGAACAGTAATCCAAAGGACACTTTGGATTTTCTGAGGACGTCGCTCTCACTGTAACATGAAAAAATGACTTCATTTGTGGTATTTTCAGACCTGAACTGGGGGTGTCTGGCAATCCACTTAACACACCGCCAAGATAACGAGCGTGGTGCCACGGCCAAGCAGTCGCACTGTCATGCAAAACCTGACTTAAAAAGGAGCTGTGCCTCTGATGAAACAAGGGCAATTTTCTACTGTGCAGAGTGATGAAATGTCACATGCCACCCTTACTCTCCTCGATAAGAAAACCTTTAAATTATTTTAAAAAAAAGATACCTCCAAAATTGCTGTGGCGGCAGGACAACAGAAGAAAAACAGGGGTCTATGTAAGAGGAAGAAAGCGTGTCCCCATTTCTGGTAACAGAAGGGACTAGTGGAAAACTGGGCCTGTGAGCTACTTGAAAAGCCTTTAGCAGCCCTGTATTTCAGGGAACAGCAGCCTTGTTGGAATGAACCATTCTTTTTCACTTGAACTTGCCTCTTCAGCTTACTGCTTGATTAACTCCCACCTGATCCCTTCTGCCAAAAGACAACCATCATCCACTGTTTTCCCATCCCTACTGTGGGGACTCTGAGTGGATACCCAACCCTCACTTGGGACTTGAATGATACAGCAGATATAGCAGAGTGGATAATTTATGTTACAGTACCTTTCATGGAATAATGTTCTCCCTATTCATCCCCACATGCGTCTAATTGAATGGCATCATTTTATTATACAAGAAAATAAAAAAAGTACCCAAGGTCTGGAATATTAACTTAAAGAACTGGCAAAAAAAAATATTAATTTGCAAAATGGAATGGTAAATTTTGCAACTCATCACAACATTTTAATCCTCAAAATGTCAACTATGAATTTGTTTGACACCGAGGGAACATTTCCAGTTCCAACTTTGTTTGACACCCTTTTACCTCCTCTGTTATAACAAAGTGAACTTGCATACATGTACTGTAGATATGTGCCCATATGTGAAGTTTTTCCAATCTAGTATAACTGGGACCTCTGCTCCCGTCTTCCCTCCTGTTTTACTTTTTATTGATAATTCACAAATTATCCTTACTTTACTTTCTACTTTTAGGTCTGCCAAATGCTATAAAATACCTGTACCTGAGCAAGGAAATGCTCTTTTAGGGCATTTAATTACAAGGAGTATTTAACATGGATATATCACATATATATTCCATTTTATCAAAGTAAGATAATAAAATTGCACATTTGAATTGTTAGTTGCTCTATGATTAGGAGTAATCTATTGGTTGTAGAAGTTGAGATGAGATGTAAATTTGGAGAGATGACAGTTACTCTGTGAAAATACATCAGCCACGTTTGACAAAAGGTTCTATCGTCAAATGCACACTGGAAACCAGATTTGTGTTTAGAATGCCCACATAAAAAACAAATAAAAACAATAAAGTGTAAAAGCATCCGCTTCTTTTCAAATGTTAGATTTTGAAAGTGAGAAAGGAAATGTTATGAAACAGACGTGGAGCTATGCATTAAAAACAGATTCAATGGCCATTGTATTACACATTGATTTACTTTTAGTGTATCAAAAGAGGGGAAAGAATCCTGGCGGTACACACTGACGATACATACTCCTATGATATCAAGGCCCAGGCCATCAATAGTTAAGTGCTGTTGTTGCTGTTGGTGTAAAGTATCCTTAGTACCATCTAAAGCATCCTTTCACAGTCTAAGTGCAAACACTTGACCTCAAACAATCTGCAGATAGTTTCTATTCACAGTTTACAGAAGGAAACTAGGCCAGACATTAACAGCCCATCTGGGAAAAGTCCTGTAACCGCATCCAATATGGATGTCCCTGAGATGCACTGTGAGCATTTGTTTGTGTTGCCAGCGCTTGCCATTGACTGGCTGCGATGGGCAAAGGGTCTATAGTCTGTAGAACCAAAAGGCTTATAGTGCGTTCCATTTGTACTCAGATCTGGGATTTTCAGAGGTCAAAGACAGAAAAAAAATCACCCCGACCTCGGATTTCCAAGCTCTGAACTCAAAGAACCTCACAGTAGCCCGAGTTCAAAATCCAACATGACTGCCCCCCTGTAACAGTTGTTAAAAGCTGTAGTAACAAAGTTATAAGCATGTTCAACTGCTATCTGTGGACATGTTACGCTGTATGTATCCACACAAAAAAACAGTGTATTGTTAGAAACTGGCATTGCTAACGATTGCTTACCTGGCTAGAGTTAACGACAACAATGAAAATCCAACTTGTAAATGGAACGCATTTAACCTGGGTGTGACGTCATTCAGAGCTCCTACTTCCGAGGTAAATGGAACGCGCTATTATCACAGAGGACCTTACCAACGAGTTCACAAAAGCCCTTGTCTTTTTTCTCGAGGAAAGTGCTGGCTTGAATGCAGAACACGCTGGAAGAGCACTCTTGAAAAGGACAGCAAAGCTTGAGGTTGAATGAAGCAAAGCTTGAGGTTGAATGGAGCAATAATTTTCATTTCCTATTTATGAAATAGGTCTTCAACACTGCTGCCACTTACATCATCTGGATCATGCAAGAGGGTACTGCTTTCAGTATCTGAAAAAGATTCATTCAGGGAGATTTCCTCTTTTCCTTTCCACACAGCACTACTTAACTCGTGACCCTTAATAGATAAATAAATCTAGTCATTATAGGAGGAGACCAATTCCTCAGTTTGTTAGTGCACTCTGTTCTACTTCTTTATTGTCCATGTTGACTACGCACATAAACCTCTCTTCAGCTATGTAGTCGAGACCACCTAAACAGAGACCATGTCACCACCAAGACGTATCAAGACCGAGACCAAGACTTTGAGTGGTTGAGACCGAATCAACACCAAGACCAGATTTGTGTTAGACAGCCAGATCTTTTTCTCCGGTCTCCCGCATTCACTTTCTTGGGAGTGTGTGTAAAGGGGGCAGGGAGAGGGGGGTTTATGTTAACAAATTAGATACGAGTCATTTTAATGGTTGCATTTGCAAGTTTTAACACACAGGCCTAAATCAGACAATGCACTGGCAATTTAGCAAAATCCCTGCAGTTGAAAGAAAATCCTGAGTCCTCCGAGAACGAGACAGAGTTAAAAATGCAGCAGATTCTGAGACGAGACCTTCAAAAATTGGTCTACAGATCGGTATTCAGTCCAAGATTGATCTCGAGTACTACAACACTGCCTCTCTTCACGTTGAGTGCAAAATTCTGATTATGGTATTGATTTGCATTATACATAGGACACTGATTCCATAGTTTTATAAAAGAAGGGGCACTGGAAATTATCCAAAATATAGGAGGATTTATAGAATGTATGAATCATACAGTGAGTATGACAATGACACATCTGTAATGTTGTATGTTTATGCTCACGTCCACTTTGGATTCTGTTAAAGAAATAAAGAAATGTGCTGCAATTTGTTTGAAGTGCTGCAGTTTCTCCTCTTTTGCTGTGATTAACAATAACATGAACACCACCACCCCCCCCCATCACCACCACCCCAGACAAAAATCAAGATAAGATGACACAGTAGCTACAATATTCAAAACCATTCAACAAAATAACAAAATTGACAATAAGCCATGAACCAAATAAACATGAGCTTAAATGACAACACCATAAGTCCATCTTACGAGTCTCTTCCCAGCACAAACCGTTAATGACATTTTTTTCCAACCGCCACCCTAGCCATCTCACTAGCCCACTCCTGGATTGACGGCTCCCTTCATTCTTCCATCCCCGTCCGGCTATCATTAAACTAGTCTGGACCCAGCTTCTTATGTGATTATCCATCCAGTTTAGGATTGACCCATCTCCCACAACAAATAATCTTGGACTAAATGGAACCTGGGTCCCTGCAATCAGACACAGGTTGTCGTGTCTAGTTACTTCTCTTTCAATAGATCAGGGCCTAGCTGTTCTTTGTTAGACGTGAAATGAGTGATGATGTTTGAACACTAGGAAACAAACCCTCAAATTAATTCACAAATTGGCCAGTTTTTGTCATCCGATGGGATATTTTTAGGTTCAATCTTCTCTTTTCCTTTTTATTTATGGTGCATATGCTGTTTGCCAAACTTCAAACCGTCACTGCTTTATTTGAGGTGTAACATGAGTCTGAGTGTTGATAGAAACATTCTTAGAAACCACAACTTATAAGATTACACTACAGCTGAATTGATAAGCTGACATGATACTGCAAAAAATGTTGACGATTACTTGTTTGAGCTTATGATCAAGCAAGAATACCAAATATTCTCTGGTTGTAGTTTCACAAATATGAACATTTGTATTGTTGTACAATAGATATCTTCGGATATTACAAATGTTGGTCGGTTAAAACAAGCAATTTAAAACATCATTAAAACATCACTTTAGGAAATTGTGATGGCTGTTTTTCTCTATTTTCTGTTTCTATGTTTTTAAGACCAAACAAACAAGCATGCAATATGTGAGATGAATAGTTTGGATGTGAAACATTGCTGTGTGGAAAAAAAAGGTTGATAGGCAATCTGTCATCTCTAGTTTTTCCACATAGTCTAAAACATCTTACTACCTCCAAGTGTCCAAGATCACAGTACCTTTGCTGAAGTCTTTGGGATCAAGTGACAAGCTGTATCCAGGCAACGTCTCCAGCAGCAGCTTGTAGCAGGCCCTCCAGCCGGGCTCTGGGATGGTGGGAGCCACACACTGCATGGCTGCAACGCGCTTGAAAAACGCAGACTTGCGATGGAAGCCGATCAGTTCGTAGAGCTCCGACAGGATACTGTAGCGTTGGATCTTCTCCTCTTCTGAGAGCTGCAGTTACGGAGGAAACATTAATGTCGCCCTCCACTCAAAAGCCTGTTTTCCTTCTTTTTACTTCATGTGGATATTTGAGCATCACTGTGAAGAATGATGTATGTGCAGACATTCATCTCCTGAAGAGAGAAAGTTTCTCTGCGCTCACTTTAAACCGGAGTTTAAAGAAGGATTTAATGACTTCACAGCTAGTTTGAAAGCCATTCTGGTCCAAAATGCAACTTACACATGTGTAGAACACTAAAGTTACTAAGGAAACAAGACTCAAAGCTCCTTCAATGCATTTGTCTCCATGATTCAACTGTACAACATCCTGCTCATGTTAATCATCCGGAGTATATGGAATAGCATTTATTAATTTCCCAGTCAGATAGTGTACCTGTCCCAGGTTGATGTAAACAGCGTTTTGCAGGAATTCAGAAGCCTCCCTGGCTCTCTTCTGAATGGCCAGCACCCTGACCGCTTTCACACAGGCCTCCAGCTCGATCACCCCTGCGTTCTTATACTGCAGGAGATAGGGGGGGGGGGGGGGGGAGAGAAATGCGGGGAGAGAAATGAATGAAATACAAACAGTCAATAAGGGTCGCCTGGACTTCTAGAACCCACCTCATAATCGGAGGGACGGTTTCTTTAATTAACAAATAAAGACCCTCATCGGTCACCACTAATGCAGGATGACAGACTGTGAGAACTCGGATGCCTAGTGGATCCCCCCCCCCCCCCAGGGGTTTACAGCCACTGCTCCGCTTGTGCTTGCACTACAGTTCTGAGCTACTGCTGCTAGGCCTTTAAGCTGCGCACATGTGTGTATACTTTTTATCTTGCCGTCCCTCCACTTCCACCCTCATTGTCTCCTTATTAAAATTCAATTAATATCTAAATGGCTGTGTGTTGAGATGTAATTTAATTCTGAATGAACTAGTTACAGGTAAAAGGGCTGAGGGAGGTCAGTGCAAAAAGGCAATTATTATAATGAAGATAAAGCACGGAGTAGCTTCTGAATA
Source organism: Etheostoma spectabile (assembly GCF_008692095.1). NCBI lineage: Eukaryota > Metazoa > Chordata > Actinopteri > Perciformes > Percidae > Etheostoma > Etheostoma spectabile. The sequence continues at coordinate 20,814,429 of NC_045746.1, read as the reverse complement.
GTCTGGCAGCATAATGAGCCTATCTAGTTTTTCTTAAGCATTAGGGATAATGTAATAATATTCTTTTTTACTTTGTCAAGTACAGTGGTCAAAGGAGAGTACAAATATATTATGCCACGAAGATTCAAAATACACAAAGATACATAATTCAGATGGTTTTGTTATCTACCGGGTTTTCACTGACTCTGGATTCTACTTCAAGGGAATACACATGGTCTCAGTCGCCATGTAGCATTCAGAAATAAACAGCTGCTGTCAGCATGTACTGGTCTGATACTACTCAAAACACAGTATTTTGTCCATGTCCTCAAACTCCATCAAACCAAGTCCAATACTGCCCCCTGGTGACGTAGATACCTTTTAAACACATGACTGGTAGCTACAGTTCTGCCATTGTCAGCGGTGGTTTTGTATTAAAAGCAACCTGAAAGCACACACTATCATGTAGAGTATGAGCAGTTACATACAAAACCGGAGGGCTTCGCATTACTAGCTGGATCGCGTACATGTGGTCTCATGACACTGCACTTAGTTTCCTTACACTGGTTCCCCATCAAAGTCAGAATCCAATTTAAGGTTGTTGTCATCAATTTTTAAAGCTCTGGACTTTCAGACACTATGGCATCTTATCCCATCTATTCATCCTACCTAAAAATAAAAAAATAAAAATCAAGAAACAAATGCTATAAGGCACCAATCTACATTAAAGAGCTACTGACCTCCCTTCCCTGTCTGCAGCCATCAGCCCATTTGTTGCTACTGAAGATGGGAATCTTTAAAAACAGGCCATGAATATAAACCACCTATATATTTTTTTCAAAGGCTCTGCCATTTTCTACTACCACGTTTTCTAAAGTGTTCACCAAGTTAAATTTTTTGAAGACCTTTTTAATGTCAGATAAAATGCAGTTTAATATCTGTTTCACAGTCATCCCGGCCAAAGTATTAAAGATATGATAGCAACTTGGAAAGGACGATGTGGCCTAGAATTATTCATTATTATTTTACATTTTTCTCATTTATTTTCAGAGCTCCCTAGCTGCATAACAATACATCCTAACAATATAATCAATTCAATTAACGGAACCTGGACCAAGATAAGTGGCTATAAATGGATAAATTATTCAATTGTAGATTATTTATTAATTTAAGTTTTTACTGAAGTTGACACACATGCCCCTAATGAGACAACGAGCTTCCTGTAGCTAGCAGTAGAGACACTGGCCCTCATTTATGAAACATGCGTATGACCTAAAACAGGCGTAGGACAGGTGTACGCCAATTCCTACGCAAAGCAAGCAATATCTCAATTTTAACATGAGCGTAGGCTGCGATTAAATCTCCCGTCAGGTCTGAACTCGTGTACTCAAGTTTTCAAGTCAGTGTAGACTTGTGGTGCAGCATATAATTGTAACTATCATAATTAAATACCAGGAGAAGGAGAAATCATCAGTTGATCACTTATCGGCAATTGCAGATCTGGCTCTTTTTGAAGACTTCTATGCACTGGTACAAAAGTGCACACGTACCCTACACACACGGGTCACGGTGGAACGCTCTATTGGATTGATTACGGGCAGATGGTTTTGTCTTGCATCAGCGAGGGGACCCTACTATACACGCTAGAAAAAGTGTGCAACATTCTTTAAGCCTGTGGGGTTGTGCACAACATCTTGCAGGAAAACAGGGTGCCATAAATGTAGTGATGGAGCCAGTTGACCCGATGCCCAGAGAGCAGTGTCCAGCTCAGCCCCAACTGGGGACTATAAGAAGGAGACAGGATATTACTCCTTGCTTTTAAAAAAAAGGTATAGTGTTATGTTTGGCAACGATATTCAATATGGGAAACATGACAATGCACAACATTTTTTTATTTATTCTTCAGATTTTTGTTTGTCTGGTCTTGTCTTGTTTTGTTTGACGATTTCTTTGTACCATTGACCAACATATTTTGGCTTG
>NC_045746.1:20811406-20812460 GCF_008692095.1 Etheostoma spectabile | reverse complement strand
GCCCCTCTGCTGTCAGGAGACAGGGTCGGGGTGGGGGTCCGGCACGGAGGGCGGAGGACACGCGCTCTCCATCACAGCCTACAGTTGCCTGGCTCTGATTCATGAAAAAAAAACGTGTAAAATAAAAAATACTGCTTAAACTCTGCTGCTGTGTGCTTATTTTATAAAGCAAAGAGATTGCAATATAAGCTTGTTTATTACTGTTAGGAGTATATCATACATATCTCAGGGATTTATAAATTAAATAAACTTCAGATGATTCCGATTTACTCCAGCAACACTGTTGACCGCATCAGTGATCTCTTTCCCTTCCGCATTCTTTCTACAGCCTTCATTTCCAGTTTTTAGGCTGCCAAATAGTACACACGTTACTGCAAATGAACCTGAGACGTCAGGGTTTCAATCTCCACCTCTGGAAAGTGCCACTTCTTAGCCGGATTATGTCTCAACATGTCGTAAACAGTAGGGGCAAGGCCTCAAAACTGAGAATATATTGGGGCGTGATATTTACATTCCGATTAATCTATTGCTGAATTTAGTCTTGTTGCCAATAAGAAAAAAATAGAATATCACCACACTTGCATTTTAAGATTTAGCCTAAAACATTTGGACTCCTTTAAAAGACAACTCAATTGCCCTTGTTCACTTTCATTTTATTTTATTTTATTGCTCTTATATTGTGTGTGTATAATGTGGGGCACTTTGTGATGTCTGTCATTGAACAATGCAATATCAATTTACTTGAACTTACCACAAACTCAGAATTTAGGAAAAACATTAACAGCCCTTGAGTAAATGAGTATGGGGACAATGCTAGTCTCGTATTGCCAGAACTAGTGGACTAGTCAGAGGGTGTGGCTAGACCACACAGCATTGCAGGATGGGAGAAAAAGGTGCTCTGGTTTATTGACATTTCTTTAAACCAATCACAATTGTCTTGGATGGTGCTAAGCGCCGGACGGAGCCACAGTACCTCGGCAAAATTGCCTTGGGAAGGAACGTGTACGTTCAAAAGGTTGTTTTAGTCGTGCAACAGAAAACTCAGATTGGACAG
>NC_045746.1:20802766-20811396 GCF_008692095.1 Etheostoma spectabile | reverse complement strand
GTCTAGCTAGCTGTCTGGATTTACCCTGCAGAGATCTGATAAAAAGGTTAACCATAGTCCTTGTGAATCGATTGGAGTTTAAAAAGCCAACACAAAAGGAAGCCTAAGGCAACGGACATCCAGCCAAAATGAGTGAAATCCAGTGAAATTTCTATCAGCAACAAAGCAATCCTGGGAGTGGAAAGTTGTGGATATAGACTTGGACAATGTTGAGCTTTGAGTTATGTAATGAGCCAATACAAGCCTTTTAGTAGAATTTTTTATATTGTTAGTGTTTGATGAGATGGATATAATGCAGTTTGTTATTTTAGGGCTGATAAATATTCTGCTTGTCCATGTAAACCTGTATTTAGAATAGAAATGTCTGATATTATGCACAAATAACAATTTCAATTTTCAGTGGAGTTGTATTGTCTCATGAACCGATTGCCGTTTCATTCTATTTTCTGAGGGGGAAACAGTATTTTGGGTTTGAATCCCCAGTTTAATGACACTGAATTTGGGCACACGATATTATCCATTCATATCTTAAATGGAACAATGATACTGGTTGATTCATTTTTGGTCATTACCTTTCCATAGTAGGAGATGGCCTCTTTGTATTTCTCGATAATGTCCTCAGGACTCAGGCAGTTCTTTGCACGTCCAATCTCAGTGCTGGTGTCTGCACTGATGCCGTTGGCTGTGAGGGCACCTACACTCAAAAGAAGACAGTATAGAACTAGATTAGGAAAGACACCAGAATGACCGTCCATCCATGTTCCACCACAAAGGGAAAAGGGAACGAGGAATGACAACAGGAATAAGGGGAAACTTAAATCCACAGATTACTTTTGAAAGCCACTGCCCTGGCTACCACCGCCACATGCATAATATACTGCATATATCAACCAAGACACAGATTTACAGTGTTCACAATTTTTACACATATCTGAAGAGATAATGGATAATGTTGAATGAAACTATGTGAAATATGTGTTTATTCCTAGCTCTAAAGCCTACTGATGGTCCCATTTAAAACTGAATGTCAAATTTAATTCTACACCAACTTTGCCTGCTCTCCCTTAATAAGTGAGATTATGAATATTCTGAGGCAATGGAGTCCCTAAGATGTGATCAAGATGGTGATCATGGCTAACATCCCAGGCAGAGTTAAACTCACACCTGAAATGTTTCAAAAGGCAATTGCGAGGTGCATCTCCTGGCCAAATCTGATTAGAATACAAATACAAGTGAGAGTGTGTCGCCTAGCAACGGGGCTGTGGCCATAGCAACACTGTGGTGCTGTCACTGTGACAATTGTGTGGGTAATGAGATGCTGTATTGCACTGCTTCTTAAGCCAATTTGCACACGCATCAAGGCAATAACTGCACAGGGGTAAACAAAGAAGAGTTTTTAAATATAAGTACGCACCATTGGCAATGAGCTGCCACCTGCTGGTGCTTCAACAGAGATTATGTAACCTTGTGTTCAAATGGCTAAATATGCTAGCAAAAATATTTAAAAAAGTTTTGATGGGGATAAGTACTGATTGTGTAATAATCAAGAGTGAAATGTGAGCTGTTAGAACAATAGTGCCTAAATAAATAAGGAATGGAAGACATTAAGGGTGACCATTTAAAGTCTTCAATCGTAGATGTGATACTGATCATCAAATGTGTGGCTGTGAGAAAAAGCAGGTACGTTAGAAAAACCAAAACCAAAAAGGTGAGCGTAAACACAGGAGAACACTACCTGCCACAGTGGGGGAAACAATCAATCAATTTCCAAAAGAATGAAATAGAACCATAGGAATCAGGAAGCTAATAAGATGAAAGATAACATCAAACACAGGGAGCAAATGTGACCACAAGCAAACAGGCAGATTGTTGTCTAACTAAAAGCTATGTTGGTTAGACATACCATACCTGGGTCAATGAGAACCTCCTGAGCCCCTACAGACAGAAAGAAAGAATGCAGATTCACTCCATGACCCAAGGCGCAATGTTAGCAGTGTTAGCCCCAACAACATGCTAAATGAACGGGCACACACACGGACAAACACACTTTTTTTGTTAGGTGAAAGAAAATAGCAGTAGAAAACGCCACTTTACAATGTAACGGTCACTTTTTGGTGCCTTTTATATCCAATTCAATGTTCAATTTTTTCTTTAAAAGAAAGTTGGAAAGGATTTCCTTTCCATTGTTTTGTTTTTTTAATTCAACATGCAATTTGTTGTATTTTAGCAGAATTCTGAAAGCAGCAGAAATGCAGAACACTTTAATATCTGTTTATTTAATCTCAAATAATATCACAATATTTGACAACGTTCTCACATATTTTTCCCATATCATGCAGTGGGCACGTCATATTCTACAGGTAGAAAAGAGACAACGGAGATGGAGAAGCACGTAATCAATGCAATCTGCCATCTTGCTACTGCCGTTTACTTCCACTGTGCAACTCCCATCGGTGATGACACATCCTTGATTACAATCGTTAGAATGGTTAAAACTGGTGGAAACGCATGCTGGCTGGTTAGATAGCACCAAGGTTCCAAGAATCCTGAACAGAAGCGGTCCAAGAAACAGAGCTAATTTGGTGGAAAAAGGGTGACAAACCGGTGATGCAGTCCATCCATTTGTTTCACACTACAGTAATCCACTTATTTACAGGTGGAAGTAAGATGTCCACGGTACACAGCAATGCATCACCAAAGAAGAAGCGTGCTGGGTAGTGAACAGGGCTGTAAAAATGCAAGGTCCGGACTTTAAAAATCAGTTTTGCACGTTTTTATGAGGAAGCAAATGCACTCGGTGCGTTTGTTGGACACACAATGGGTTTCGGTGAGTAATACTGAATGTACTTAATTTGTCATTTTACTTTAGTGATGAAATGATAATTTTGACACTCTCCCCTCCAAAAAAGAGAAGAGTAATGCAAGTCATTTATCAGGGGGAAAAAATACACGGGGTTAAAAATTCTGATGCAGATATAAATATTTGTTTGCTTTCCATTACTGCAAGACCACTGCTACCACCACAATGACTCACTGCCCCTCGTATTTACACTGCTAGTCATCAGTGTCTTCTTGTATTTCTACATCTATATTTTACTCCACTATCACTTCTTTTACACTACACATATTATACATGCTTGTTCTTCATACCGTTTATTACACTTGGCTACTTTTTTTGCTGTAAACATATGCAGAATGTATTAGTTCTGTCCATACTGTATCATAGCTGTACTCACTTGCACAGCACATTTTGTATAATGCTTTTTGTTGATTCTGTGCATTCATTTACATCTCTCTATATGCACTTTGACACTGTTGATGGTCAAATGCTTACCTGTTTCACTGCACTTGTATTCACTGTGTGCATTGAGAATACATTTTAATCTAACTTTATCTAATTTCAAACCACTGTGAAGCTGATGTAGCTAAACAATAACAATCCGACAAGTACTCAATAATTTAAATAATCATTAGATGCAACACTAAATTATTCAATCCTCAGATATCCTCCAAGCATTATAAAAGCAGCTTTTTCCTCACTGCTTAGAACTGCCACAGGATGACGCTCTACTCATAGTGCAGTTATACACAAGGCAGTGTTAATAGAACAACATGTTAATATTGTGTTAATAGGTGTGTTAATGGGGCGGCTGTGACTCAGTGGTAGATCCCTGGCCCTGCAGTCCCATGTCGAAGTGTCCTTGGGCAAGACACAGAACCCAGAGTTGCCCTCAGAGTATAACTGTGTGTGAGTGTTTATCTTATGAGCAGGTGGCACCTTGTACGGCAGAATGAATGTGAGTGAATGGTTCCTGTACTATGTAAAAGCCTTTAGAGTAGTCGTTAAGAATAGAAAAGCGCTATACAAGAACGGTCCATCTACATTTAGTGATGGATTCAGTGATGTTAAGTTTGAACCATATTAGCAGTCATCAGGGTAAATAAGAAAACGTAGGGCCCCCAGATAGCTCACTCCATATATAGAGGTTTACTCTTCAAGCGGGCCCAGGTTTAACTCCGACCTGCGGCCCTTTGCTGCATGTCATTCCACCTCTCTCTCCCGTTTCATGTCTTCATCTGTCCTATCAAAAATAAAGGCTAAAAAAAAAAAAAAATGGCTTAAAATAATTTGAAAGCTTCGTCTTTCATCTCAAGGAAGCAGCTTAGCTGAGCATAGCGAGTTGTCAGTCAGCAGTGACAGTCTCCCACAATCACAGCTCTCTCACAGACAACCGCCCTCAGGTATTATTCCTTCCAGGCCACGGTTTTAATCAGTCTGTTTACAAAAGGGATGTACTCACCTGGTCTGTGGCGTTTCCCTGCGTCTGCCGGCTGGGAGATGCTTGGCTTGCGTGCTACAGTCTTCCCCGCCGTGCCTCCAGGGTAGTGGAATATGACCGAAGCTGAACACAAACCCTCCAACGCAGCTAGAAGGGCACAAAGACAAAACAGTCTCTGCTTGGCTCTTATTTTTTCTTCTTTCCTAGATCTTAGATAGATAGCTGGCCTTTTTTTGTCACTGCACATGGCACCATACAATGAAATTTGAAAAACCCTTATGTTTAGTAAAAGACAGTTTTCAAAACAAAACCATCATATACATTCCATTTAAATGATTAGATAAATGAATAAATAATAATTGCACATGGGAGGGGGCACAGTGATGAGATGAAATAGCAAGTGCATTGTGGTTTTTTTTGTGATGGCCCAGGCCAAGAAATTGTTTGTTGTTGTGTTCCAGGTTACTCTTTCAGTAGCCTCTAAAGGGTGCTGAGCACTAAAGCCCTACAGTTTACACTGCTGAATGTTGATTGTCAACTTTGTGCGATTTAAGAAGCTGAAACATTTTCTAGTGTTGCACTCACTGCATGTCAGTGCAGATAGGAGCATCAGAAAGCTGCATTGCGCTAATGGACTATAAGATAGAAAATACAAAGTCATACCCAGGAGAAAATTCATATTTCCAAGATCAACAACTGATATGAGAGCTTGACCAACACATTGACAAGGCCAGTATTATTTGTATTTATTGGCTTATCACAGATACAAAGCGGTGTACTGTATACATTGATTAATGAATAAAAAAATGGCAGCACGAAAATACTAAATATATGTTTGAGGTAATTTAAAAAACAGTGCCACCATTACAGCTTCTTAACACTGCAATGACGTTTTATTTTTCAACTGTAAAATCTCCCACATCACACAATCTGTCACAATTTTACTAATAACCATATAAGGATGCTTCAGTGTTGTATGTTGAAAAGATTAACTTTCAAATCCTGATATTGGTACTGGTCTCAAAAGTATAGTAGTACAAGTAAAGTAGTAAAGAGTATTGAATAGAATAGAATAGATTTCAGGGAGACAGAAGCTTCAAAAGAAAAAACAAAAAACAAAAAAACTCCTGCACATTGTCTAACTTGCAAAAGTAAATTTAAAAGCTGGCAACATTTCTGTATTAACAATTAGTGTTACATGCAACACATTTTTGCTACTTTTGACCTTCTCGACAACCCCTCCAAAGCACCTGTCTCATATTACAGATGTGTAAAGTATTTTTCTGGTCCAAGGAGACATAAGCTAACATTAAGAAATAAAACAATTCAATCCCATCTTTTAGTAAAGAGCCAGCAGTCTTCAGACTTACCACCCAGCCAGAGGAAGTCATTAACCCCCCTGAGCAGCTCCACAGCCATGTGGTAGTGGACCAGGGCGTCCTGCAGCATGCCTGCCTGGAGACACAAGTCCCCGACATGCTTCCTCATCCGCCCCTGGCAACGCTTTTTATAATGCCTGAGAGACAGCAGCAGGAGAGGGAAACACTTTTTCAGACAACAGCAGCTTGAATAATAATAATATATATTTTTTTCCTTTTAAATTTATTTTGGTTGATTCATATAGTGGACAGCTCTTGGACAGAGTTTTGGCTACTGTCATTTCTTATGTTAGCAGGGTGCCAGGAGGAGACTTAGGGGAATCTCATCAGTCAGCTACAAAGGGGATGTACAGTATGGGGCGGGTAAGCACAAGCAAAGGGGGAACAAAAAAACAAGGACGGGGGCAACGAGCCAACCTACAACCCTGTAGTCCAGCGTAATAACACAGACAGGTGCATCTCACTTCACTTAAATTGCATCCTCGGCTCCTCCACTTCCTTCCTTTCCTAGTAGTCCGTCCCACCGAGGAAGCATGGGAGTGACAGAGGAAATTGTGCGAGGAGAGGAAATGAGGAAATGCGTTTTAAGAGACAGGTCCTTTCCTCTGACGCATCATGTGAATTTATCAGCTGTAAGGGCGGAGTTAGCAACGGCCTTCAGCTGCACAGCTTCTGGGAAGGCTGCTCTCATGTATCCTCGCTCACAGCTCTTCAGAGATCCATTCTCCATCCTTCGGGCCGGAATAAGAGCTCTGAAGCTGCCTTCACAAAGAAGGGCCAGAACAACTTTCCGTTCAACTGAGGAGCGAGGCAATATCAAATAAGGGAAGAGAGATGCACCTACGGACTCAGGAAGGAGCAGCTTCACCAGGAGGATACAGGGGAACTATTTTGAGGAACTTTTTATTTGTGCAAGACATTTGAGTATTCTGGAAGACGGGGAAGGCCATGAGAAGACAATAACGTGGATCTGCAAGATCAAGGACTCAAGGTGAAATGGAGCCCGGGACCAAGTCTTTCTTAGTTGTACAGAGGCAAAGATATAAAAAATAAATTAAAAAAAAATCTACATCATGTATTCTGGGGAAATCTTTATCATACGGTACATCTGATCTGGCAAACTAAAAATGAATCATAATGCTCAGTAGGCTACTTCTGAACAACAATGAAAGTGTTCTGTGTTAGAGTGAAACTCAAATGGAAAGGCTGCTCATGAGGGAGTCTTGAAAAAAGTAACCACAGCAATGAAACTGGAAGGTAATGTATGCTCTCATGGAAAAAGATCCATGATTATGCATGGCCAGCTTGTTGCTCCAGCATTTACAGCCAAGCAGACAAAATCCCAGACTGCATCTTCCCAATCCAAATGTTTTCCTGAAGCAGGGACAGACCTCAGTAGCAATGACTGTGCCAAACTATCAGCTCCTCCTTTAAAAAGGACCATACCAGTGTTTTTAAATGTCTCGGCATCTAAATATTACTTACTTTGGTAAAAAGTGTTGAAATTTTAGATTGAGCATTTTCCAAAAGCATGTGACGCTAATCTAATAATTACAGAGGCTGCAAAACATGCTTGTTTCTATACATTATGAATCATTATTGTCAAAGGTTTAAAGTTTTTACAAAAAAAGAAACTAAAAATTACCAAAAATTGCATGTGTAATTTTACTTCCAATAAGAGGAGGGAAAATATAAAATTATACAGCATTAAAGCTATTCTTATCGCATAGTTTCTGTCCCCCATGAGGAATTTTAAGTAATGACACCACCGTTGTTGAATCCACAAGATACAAGGCTTCAGTGACCGAGCACGCACATTTATAGAACACACACGCACGCACGCACGCACGCACACACACGCGTATCAATATACAGATGGCAAGTATAGATCTATTATTATATATAATAATCTCATTTTGAAGTAATAACATTGAAGTGAGATGAACAATTAAGGTAAAATCTTTTTAGTTAAAAACAGTTGTTGACAAAGTTTCCTTTTGGGGAAATAATTTGAAATTGGGAAAATAATAAAACTGCAATATATCTCAGAATATTGCATTGTTTGATATCGCAATTATACCGTATTGGGACATAAGTATCGTAGTGATAAGGTATTGTGAGGGCTCTGGTGATTCCCACCCCAACACATAGTGGCTGCCAGGAGAGGGGAAGATTGGCAGCATTGAAGAGTATACAGAGTTTGTTGTAAATGAGCAAAAGCAGGGAACAAAAACACGGGTATGGAGCTTTATCTTCCCTTGGAAGAATGTAAATTAGTAACCAAGACAGAAAAAGTGGTCACTGAGCATCTGTGAACACTGTGTGCTCAATTAAATGTAACTTAGTAGTTTCATTTACTTGAACAGTGTCAAGATTGTTGATATAACGTGTGTGTACAACTACTGCAACAAACTTATGTGATGGTGGGTTGTGATGAGCCTAGAGTCATCTTCATGTAATTTAGGCCTTCTGTTAATTAAAGTAGCTAGTGTTACTGCTAGTCTATTTTGCTAACAGTGTGTATTCATACTGTTGTTCTAACAGCTAAGGGGATATTTTTGGCTCATAGCATATAATACTATATTATATAATAACAGAACTTTTACATATGAGTTTGTTTGAAAATTGAAACCTGCTGAGGAGTGATGAGTTTGTCTTGGAATCATGAGCAAATGCCCAGCCCCGAGATCTGGCGGTTTCTTTCAGGGAAGAGCTAAAGCTGATGGGATTTCTATCGGGTTAACTAAACTTATGAGTCTAACATCTCACCTTTTCACACCCAACAATAAACTCACAGGACAGTATGAAAGAAAGAAAAGAAGAAAGACAAATAAACCAAGGTATGCAAACAAAAATGAACGCAGCAAAAATCAAAAAGGGACAGATTTTTGAGAGGAACATTTTTGAGCAGGCAAGGCTGATGTAACAAGCAACTTGACACACACACACACACACACGCACACACACACAC
>NC_045746.1:20801975-20802756 GCF_008692095.1 Etheostoma spectabile | reverse complement strand
ACACACACACGCACGCACACGCACGCACGCACACGCACACACACGCACACACACGCACACACACGCACACACACGCTGAGGTGAAAATTCAAGCAATCCTTAACCAGCCTTTTAAATGCTAAAGTGCTTTTGAAAAAGTAGTTATGGTGCAGAAAACAGAACAACTCACCTGTTATCTGTGTCCAAACCCACAAAGTCCTTCTTCTCAAAGGGCACACAGAGCAGTGGTATCTTGTCCCCTGACTTGTCCGTGGCCCGGTCAAGCCGCTTGGACTCCAGAACAATAAATATCGACCCCACAAAGTCATCCACTCTCTTCTCCACATCCGGGCAGTCTTCAAAGCTGGTGTAGAAGGCCACGTCGGTCCGCTGCTGCTCTGCAATGTCCCCCTGCAGCCCAAACACCAGCAAGCGCGAATCGTACAGCGTGGAGCTGTACACCTCCTTCTGTCCGTGGAAGCGCTCGGCCGTCTGGGGCCATTCCTTGGCCGAGGCGCAGGTGGTGATGGAGATGAGGCCCACCACCTTGCGGTGCGTCTGGAAGTCTCCCCACTCGTTATTTTCGGGCAGATAGTGGTGGCGGTAGCGAATGAGGAGGCGCTGCGAGTCTCTGATGCTCACCTGGCTCACGCTGGCGATGCGTTTGTAGATCTTGAAGAACTGGTCCTCGGGTACTATGCCAACCGGCTGGACCACCACTAGTACGGTCTGGTGGTCCTCGGCACACTGCATGTAGTCTGGGACGCTCATCTTCACATGTGGCTTCATGAGACAGAAAAAA
>NC_045746.1:20797984-20801965 GCF_008692095.1 Etheostoma spectabile | reverse complement strand
AAACATTTATTGGAGCAGATCACATCCTACATTTCTATAGAAAGTAGGGCATATATGCTACAGTCTCGATTGAATTCTTTTTAACGATACATGGGTGCCAACTTGATTTGTATGTCAATTTTCATTTATTTTAATTATATAATTATTGCAATTCAATAGTATTGAGTATTGCGATTTTCTTTTCCTTCTTTAACAAAAACAAAAGCTGAACAATACACTTCTACAGCCAATATACCATGGGACAATTCTAAAATCCAATTGTTTTTAAAAAATATTTTAAAAGAACAACACATGGATTTTCTACATTTTCTGCTTGGTCTGTTTTGCTGGAAACAGATATGATTCACTCATATAAACATTTATTCTAGGAAAAAAAATATATATATTTTAAAAAATGTTGCAAAAAATAAAAAATAATCACGATACATACGATTTCCGATTTTTTCCCCACTCCTAATAGAAAGTAGTTCCAATAAGTTTTCACAACCAAAATTCTCCAAATTAAGCAGGATATTGTTTCTAGACAAAGATACTGCTGTTGAATCTTTTAAATGTGCATTTTCAATGCTATGAGCACCTGAAAATGACTCTTTCACCACCATGGACCTTTTTCACAGCAGACATTTTGGACTTGTCATTGTAGGAACAGCACAGCTGAAACTGATAAACTTAAAGATGGCTCAATTCCAACAAGTGTCCCAGTAAGCTACTTCAGTGAGTCAGCATGCACAATACCAGGGTCTCTGCTAAGTGGAATGCAGCCGTCATTAATGGTTTTGAATACACCTGTGCTTTTCCGTCTTTGACACGTCAACATGTCTACCATGAAAAAGTAATTTTGCATTGGGGTGGAGGTTGACTCTGTAGGGGCAATTATCTCAGAACATAGGGACATAATAAAAATAGAACGTCAGCATGAAGTATAATTACAGTAGGTGAAAAAATGTTTGTAAAGTGCAGTGGTCCTTTAACAGTAAAACATCTCATTAAAGAGAACAAAATTAAGCAAATATACTAATATACCTATTCTACAATTAACTCGCAAACCAAACCAAGTTGGTCCATGGACATTCCCTGTTAATTGAAACTAACAAACTTAGCTGTGTTTATGTTCAGTATGACATGTACTCCAAAACAACTCCTCAATAGTCCAAAAAACGAAAACGTTTTAACATTAACTAAATGCAGCGTCACCTTTCCCCGAAACCCAAAGCCACAGATGCTGCTGTCTTTGCTAACATAAACATACACCAAGCAGTGTCAGCTAAATGGGGAAGCTGACAACATTATTACAGTGGTCAAATGTGCCGAACACGAGGCATGTAACAAAACAAAAGCCCTCGGGTATTTATCTTATATTTCGCTAATTTTATTTTAAAGAGGAATAGCGTACGTTAAGCTCCATATATTGTCTCAAAACATTTGTGTGAGCTAGCATAGCTTAGCTAGGGTAGCCTATGAATTGGCTGCTCGTGACAGTCACACAGTAACAACGCTGACTGAAATAACAAGGTAATAATACATGCACATATTAGCTCGGTTAGCTTTGTTTGTCTTTCACACCAATGCCTTAAATATATAACGTTTACTAAAGAGAGTTTTAAAGAGAAATAGCTTACGTTAAACTAGATATATTGTTTCAAAACATTTGTGTGAGCTAGCATAGCTTAGCTAGGGTAGCCTATGAATTGGCTGCTCATGACAGTCACACAGTAACAACGCTGACTGAAATAACAAGGTAATAATACATGCACATATCAGCTCGGTTAGCTTTGTTTGTCTTTCACACCAACGCCTGAGATATATAACGTGTACTCACGTTACTTGTAGCACTAGCAGTAACCTGTCAAGTGTTACAGCTTCCTTTTTTTTGGACCAGTGTTTTTGCAATACTTAATGCTAATCAAGAGTGAAACATCCGGTGGCGATTTTCAAAATAAAACGCTCACAAACCAGTCTTGCAGCTAATCCAGCTCAGAGATTTTAGATAATGAATGAATGATGAATATATTTATCTGCGTCCCCTCATATCCGCATTACAGATATTTTCCCAGTGACTTCAACAGATTTGGGGAATATAATAATCCCCACGTGTGGTAGGGAACAATGCTTATCTGGGCAAATATGATTTTGTAATAGTTTATTTCCACAGCATTTCCTATCCACCCTTTACTCAATATTATACACTAAGTGAGTGGAATTACAGTGGAATTAGTTATGTATTGTATTCCTAACACACAAAAAGACGATTATATGCAATTGTGTGGGAGTTATATCACACGAAGCTTTTCTTTTCTTTAGGAAATGAGGACACTTGTTTGCCGCTGAATCTCGTAGAAGTATGACTTCTTTTTTTCTTCTTCGTCGCATAGATGTAGCGTCGTCGTCGTTGTCTTCTTCTCTTCTAGAAACTTGGAAGATCCTTTGGTAGAAGTCAAATATGCGACATCGGTACCGCCTAAAGAACGAATGAGGTACTGCAACTGAGCAAAACCTTATGATTAAAGCGGTTCTTGCTACTTTGATTTCCTAATACCTGAAGAATGTTAACTTAAATTAACATATTATCTGAATGACCTCATATTA
The DNA here is from genome assembly GCF_008692095.1 of Etheostoma spectabile. NCBI lineage: Eukaryota > Metazoa > Chordata > Actinopteri > Perciformes > Percidae > Etheostoma > Etheostoma spectabile. Next base: position 20,799,379 of record NC_045746.1, on the reverse strand, counting down.
GCCAATCATATGAAACTAGCTGTTCCACTAAAAAACTAGGTATGTGTGTACAAAGGATGTCATATTTCAGCATGACATAGAACATATTGCTATTAATAAAGTCTGTATACAATGGTTCAGTGAAAATATGAAGCTTACATGCAACATTGCTTTGAATTTACTGACACTGCAGATCCAGAGTGAGGAAGATGTGCTGTAGCGGGGCAATCCCAATATTCCACTGACTTGCCAATTAGAACTCAGCCCTCTTGTGTGTAAGCAAATGTCCCCTCACTGTTCTGTTAAATTCCTCATTGGAATGATTGTTATTAATAGAAAATGACATAACACTATTTTAATTTAGTTTCTTTTTTTTTTATTTGGATCAGACTTTTGAGATGCCAGAGTTGATTTGGGCGAATGTTTTTAGATCGGTCCCATGAATTAAAAATTAATCAGACAGGTAGATTCAACTCCATTTTATTTATTTTTTCACCCATCAAATCACTTTTCACAATCTTCTTGGAAGACAACAGCACTTTATTCCTTTATTTTCTTCTTTTTTTTGGCCCAGGTGAATTGGTCCAAAAGCAAAGCAGGAGCTCAGAGAGAGACATGGAATGTCTAAAACATGATTCATAGTGAATATACATCAATAACAGGCAAACATCTACAACCACTGACTCACAAAACAGTGCACAAACATTGTATGTGAAGGCTGTCCTTACTAGGGATCCATAACCGTAACACCATTTTGAAAGCAGGGGCATCTGACAGATATAACAGGTAAGAGAGAGAAACCATGTTCTCAGTAAAACAAAAAAACATGAACATTATATTTCAACTGAGATCAATCAACTGAATGAATGCACACATGTATAAAAAGAACAAATAAGTGAAGCCTTCATTTTCCCCCATGTGGTGAGTGTTCCCTAAGGCTAGTAAGACTGAGTGAGGTCAATCTAAACACACCAGCTTTGACCTTTATGTCTGTATTGAGAATAAGGCAGGGTTTCAGTGCATAGTCACATACTGCATCTTCATGCCCAGGACAGTCAAAGCAACTGCAACAGTAAATAAACAGAGGCATGAAAAGCTACGTGGATGAAAGATAGAAGATTCATATCTTTCCAGTCTAATCACTTACAATCCATCCAATATGATATGCTCTCTTCTGAATGTTTGCCATCTTTTTGCCCTGTCAGTCAAAAATACAGAGTTGTGCAGAGTAATACAGATTGTGAAATGTAGAAGATGGCAGGTAGGTGCTAATACTAGAGCTGTTCCGATACCAGTATCGGTATCACCTCTGATACTGCCTCAAAACGCTGGTATCAGGAAGTACTGGAGTTGTTGCACCGATCCAATACCACATAATAAAGCCTTAAAGAAAATCTACGTTAAAGTAGTTTATTT
>NC_045746.1:20797877-20797974 GCF_008692095.1 Etheostoma spectabile | reverse complement strand
TTTCCGTTATAACTGACTGTCAAACTGGAAATTGAAAGAAAGTTCTGTGGCATTCATTGTTTGTGTTTGTTCATGTTTTACAAAGAGTTTAACCTGA
>NC_045746.1:20795248-20797867 GCF_008692095.1 Etheostoma spectabile | reverse complement strand
CAACAAAGATAGAAATCATATCACATCCATACAGGGATAGTAGTAGACCGTTGTTAAAACATATTGAAATATATGACCCACTGGTCTCGGATCAGTACTCTGTATCGGCCGATACGCAAGTGCAGATATCAGAATCGGGAAGCAAAAAAATGGTATTGGACCATCCCCAGCTAATACTACAGTGAAAACCCAGCTGCAAAGCGAATTACAGACATATATTGGCACCAAATGTGAAATTAAGAAATGTGTTTATTCGGCTCCACTAACCGCTAAAATTGAGCAGCCACCTACTGAAATGTTCTACCAACCCTTTTATGAGTTTGGCCCATTGGTGAGACCATTGTCACATATCTAATGAGAGTGTTTGGTTTCCAAATTAAACATCTTCTGATACTAAACACCAGCAAGGTGGCCATTAAAACGGTCTATTTATTAGAATTTTTATTATATTTGAAAGTGCTCGTATTATGCTCATTATCTGGTTCATAAAATTGTATTTAGACGTATCATAATAGGTTAATGTGGTTTAATTTTCAAAAAACACCATATTTTGTTGTACTACACGTTGCTGCAGCTCCTCTTTTCACCCTGTGTGTTAGGCTCTCTGTTTTAGCTACAGAGTGAGGCATCTCACTTCTGTTCCATCTTTGTTGGGAGTTGCACATGCTCAGTAGCTAGGTAAGGACTACTAGCCAGCCAGAGGCAGAGTATAAGGGGGTTCCACGCTAGCAGCTAGGTGAGCATTATAACATGTGTTACAAAGTGACGCTGGTTTGTCTCTGATGGGAAGTCCCTGGGGGTGGGGGGGGGGGGACTTTGGGCTTTTTAACTTTGTAAACCGATAGCGTGCACAAACAAGATATGTAACACTATAAAGGGAAGTGAAAAAGCCCACAAGCATAACATGAGCACTTTAAGTCAATTAGATTTTCTAAAATGAAGGTATAAATGTTTCCACACTGATTAAATCAGTTAAAGTTATAAAAAAAAAAAAAGAGGAAAAAAAAGAAACTTTTTTTATGTGAAGATTTCCTGGTTTCTTTCCTTCTCTGTGACAGTAAACTTTTAGTTGTGGACAAAAGGCATTTCAGGACGTCATCTTGGTCTTTGGGAAACACTGATAGACATATTTTAATAATTTTCTGACATTTATAGACCTAACAGCTAATTGATCGATTGAGAAAAAAATCGTTGAAAATAATCGTTAGTTGCAGCCCTAGAATCAACCCATTATATTCCCACTATGTGTACATTTCCATTGCGGTATGTTAATCCCCCCTACACGTCCCTACAGGGGACTATAGCCAAAATATTCGTTAAGAAGTGTGTGTGTGTGTGTGCCTTTTTCCTCAGTTTCAATAGATTTCACCAACACATCATCTGGCTTCACCTTTGATAAGACATTTCCACAACTTAGCTTACAGGGACCGTGTAGACTTTTTGACCACTAGCAGCGCTACGGACCAATGTTTTAACGAGTGGATCCTCATTTTGTCTTCATATCGTGCACACAGGCGATCCACACACCTGCCACGCAGTTTCAACTGATTGACCGCGGGTGGCAGTGATGCGCAAAGAATAATAGCAACATGATCAAAAAGAGGAAGAGGAAGAAGACTGCATGCTAGCAAACATGGATGTGAACAAGCACCATTCACAATACATTTTTTTAGATTCTCTTTGGAAGGAAATGCACTCAAGACTTTCAGTATACCTCAAGGACAATGCGTGTGAACGTAACTTTTTGTTTGTTTACTACTACAAAAAAAGAAAAGAAAATAGATACTTCTAAATGTGTACAAGTACTAGTTAAATTAATTTGTATTTTTTTATATTTGTCCAAGTTCTAGCTGCATTATCGTTCCTTAACACAGGTCAGATGAGTGTCGGTGGGCAACAGTGGGTTCCCACTTCAGTACCAAACCTTGTGTCATATATTGCATATTGGGACCAATGGACCAAAATTACAACAACAAAAAAGTTGTCTATGCCAAAAAGGCATTTAGCTGCTAGAACTCTCATAATTAACTAGGTTTAAGGACATTACAGTCCTTGCTACGTCCCTGTGCACTGTGAGGTACAAATAGTGCGCAGTCATGTACAACATGGGGAATTTAAAGGCTACAACAACAACAACGACAAAAAATAGACAACAAAGTAGTTAAGACTGAGTGATGATTGTGTGTTGGGTCTGCAGAGGATCAGGGAGATTCTAGGGTAAATGTTGTCATCCAGCGGATTAGTTTAGCTAACCTCCAGTGATCCTGGGGCCGCGGCCAAGATAAGTCGACCTAATTACCGCACGTTTAGACACCTCATTGATTCCTAGGGGACTATTAACACTAGCCTGTCAGACAGGGAAAACGGTCTGAAAGAAATCAAAAGGAAAAGAACCGACTAAAAACATCAAACAGATTAAGAGCGAGTCTAATGGTGCAGTCGGGGGAATGTGTGTCCTCTGATCAGTCAGATACAAGATATTTGGCATTCTTCATTATGGCATTGAAAGTGAATGGATACTGCCAGTGTTGCAGAGAGAGACTGAATAAAAGGGCCTCTATTACCACACAGGGAGGGCGGGTGGGTGGGTGGGTGGGTGGTTAAGGGAATAGGGTTAAG
>NC_045746.1:20740569-20795238 GCF_008692095.1 Etheostoma spectabile | reverse complement strand
GGAGAATGACACTCCTACGTCCTCCTCACGCCAGTTTCAGAAATTGGTCCACTGTATCCGCTTCCACCGCCTCAGAAAACATTTCATAGTCCTGTCAATCAGCAAACAAGAAGACAAAGACATTCTGATGTCACAGCTGTATAGTCTCACAATTGTCAAACAATGCACCTAAATGCTTTAGGGAGCTAGGACTGTATGGTGAACAGAGAGCTCAGACAAAGTGTGTTCTCTGAAACAGTCAGTTTCAATTTCTTGGCACAAGATGGTCGGTGTCTTCACCCTTGTGTTGTCTTCCCTTCGACAATAAACTTGTTATCCATCCAGGTCAAAAGTAACACTACATTTTTGGTGCTTTTTTCTGCATTTCTGGCTCTTTTTTTATGCTTTTGACACTATTTAAAAAAAAATTTGTCACTTTATTCAACTTTTTGTTTTGAATTCAAATCGTCAATAAACTTAATTTATATGACATTATACCTATTTTTTGAGTTAGAAATGCAGAAATTATGAATTATTTTGATTAACAGTTAAGATCAAAGGATTTTGAGTGGACAACAGACTGGTTTATGTCTAGTATACTGTTTTACAACCATTTAAACATGTTTTTCAAATGTTAGAAAAAACTGAACACCCCAAATTTAATGAACTTAATCATTCATTTTACCTGTATGGGTTCCATACAACGTACATCCATGTTATATTTGGGCATTTTGGGAATTTTTCCGATATATAAAAAAAAAAAAAAAAAAATGGGTCAAATTTGACCCAAGGACAACACAAGGGTTAAAGCTACCGGTCATGCCTGGTGTGACATTTTTTGGTCACAGTTTTTGGTCTCAACCATCTCCTGAGGGAAACATCGGGGTATTTAGCTGCTAAACACTCCACTATGTTCCAGAGCATGTGAGAGGAAGTGGGGAGCACAGATTTAGATGGAGCACAGAGCGGCCAGGCTAAAGCTAATATAGTTAGCCTAAAGATCCAAGGGGTCTTTGGAGCCGCGAGGCTGGAAACAAAACACTACATCTACTACAGAAGTCTGTGTCTGATCGAACGTCATTTATACTGCTTTAATAGTTCTTGGATACACAGCGTTTGTTGCTAGTGCGCGTGACATGCAGGTCTGATCAATTTATCAAACTAACGAGCTAACCCGGCTAGGTGACCACAACCTGACATTTAGGCAACATGCAGTCACTGTCATTCACGTTAGCCTGAGTTATTATATGAATACAATGGTGTCATGCTAGTCAACCAGCGTATCAGAGCCTCTCTTCCCGTAACAAACCCCGTCAGACTAACGTCACATACACCATAATTTTTTTAAGTGAAAAATAAAAAAATAACATGGCAAGTGTGTGCGTGTGCTTTCCTCACCCCACAGTACTGGTCTTCATTGAACAGCTGGGGGGGGACTGCCGTGGGGTTCCCGGCTTTGCTTCTCATTTCGTCACGAAGCTCCCCGCCCACAGAGATGTCGACCAGCTCGTACTTGATGCTTTTACTCTCAAGGATTCGAATCACTTCTGCCTGTTGAGACTTCACCTGAAAAACCACAGCGCCTATTAGAAATGTACTCGACCAATGTATATAACCACTAGAACCCAGTCTCTCTGTTAAACCCTGAGCGTAGGGCTGCTCCAATATGGAAAAAATGTCATAATCACAATTATTTTGGTCAATAATGAAATGACGATTTACTTAAAAGGTTAGGGGACCACTAAGGTCTATATAAAAGAGACTTCAGATACAGTATTAGGGGACCACTAAGGTCTATATAAAAGAGACTTCAGATACAGTATTAAGAGACCACTAAGGTCTATATAAAAGAGACCTCAGATACAGTATTAGGAGACCACTAAGGTCTATATAAAAGAGACTTCAGATACAGTATTAGGGGACCACTAAGGTCTATATAAAAGAGACTTCAGATACAGTATTAGGGGACCACTAAGGTCTATATAAAAGAGACTTCAGATACAGTATTAGGGGACCACTAAGGTCTATATAACAGAGACTTCAGATACAGTATTAGGGGACCACTAAGGTCTATCACGAGGACACACCGACAGTGTTGTTGTCATTACTTAGAATTCTTCATGGGGGAGATGGAAACTCTCACTATAGCTTTAATGCAAACACTCCTTGACTTTTGGAAAGATGTTGCATTTATTGACCTTAAAACATAGTGAGGTAAACAAATCAAAAGCGAAAAACACCTTGAACTGTAAAATCTCCCTTCATACTTTTCCTATTTGAATTTTTTTTTTTTTGCATTCAGATCACAAGACAAAATAAGAGTTTACTTGCATCATGTAATCTGCAAAATAATTATTTTTCTAGATTATTCTGTTTTTGCGATCTTAGGAGCTGAAATCACAATCGTGATTAGCATGGCTGTCATGCTGTTGTGTAATAAATAATAAGTGTATGAAAAAACAAACTACTTGATTTAAGTACTTTTTGAGGCTGTGTCTTTGGTAAACAGAGGCTTTCTCTGGCTTCTAGGTCATGATTAATAGACCTGGTGGACGCTCAGCTATCTTTGTGGGCGACTGAGGAAGTTGGGAGGTTTTTTTGTAAAAGTGACCACACCTAAACCCAGCACCAACTGGAAACACCCGAGCTGATAGCCTAGTTGGTCACACACAGCTGTTGTAAGACCAGTGGCATGACCTAAAGCTGAAAAGGGGAACTGCTTTTACAGACTCAGCAGTTAAAGTTATTGCATATTGACAAAGTAACAAAAAACTGAACACAATATTTTCAAAGGGTTATTACAACATTTGAAATGTGACTTACCGGTAAGATATTTAATTCTGAGCCAACTGAGTAGTAGAGAGCCTATACCACTCAACCTTGTAGAAGTTCCGTGTGTATTAATATCACACATTAAAATGATTTATGAGTCATACCATTACAGAAGAATTAAGATGTATTATGAGGAGGAACACATTTCAAAGTTTACAAAAAATACATTAAAAGTGAATAACAAACATGGATTTGTATTTTGGTGGGATTTCTTCTTGAATGTGCTTTTGTTTCTTGGGCATGTTTACATTTTGGAATAGAAAGGATGTTCTTAATATAGTCTAAATAACTAAAACCACTAAAGCTATATGAGACATGTGAGAGAAATGCTTTGAAAGAAGAAAACATTAGGGAGGACAAAATAACAGGCAGCAGGTGTTGGAGCCAGCAAAAAGAGGCATGTAACCAATCAGAATATCCCTTTAAAGGCTTCTACAGCAAACCAGAAGTCAGCGGGTTACCTAGCAGCATTAGAGCACATGAGAGGGTTAAAAGCTAGTGCACCTCACACAACTTTTTCACAACATGAATTCCTCACACCTAATGGATAACAGATGTTTATCCCAGTGCTTTGCCATACACCCTTTTTTCATACTGGTGTAAAAATGACTCCTTGTGTTCAACAACCCTAGTGTATTGATGTCTGCAGACAGTCTGGATGTAAACCTGCTCCTTCTAAATATATTCTATGGAATGTAGCAAAACTCCATTACAAAGTCAAACCATTTAAGAGTATCCTGCTGATAAACTAAGACAGACATCAAATAATGTACTTTTCCTGAAGGACAGGGTCCACTGGTCAATTCGGCTGACATATAAGTTACCAGGCGGCTCTTACTTAAGTTACTTTTCTGATTTTAGTGCTGGGTCCTCCACATGCTCGCTTACCACCCACCTAGCTAACGTAACAGTAACGTTAGTTGGAACAAGATTGAGCAGGTGTGCTAACGTTACTTACAACAAATTAAATTCTCCTTAAAACAATTGTTAAGTAAATTTGATATAAGCCAAAACACTAAATACATATTTTTCGTAAAAAGACCTAACAATGCAATCTATATATTTGCAACAACTATAAATTGGCAGATTTTTACATTGAGTTTGGCGTACAGTTCTCCGTACAGGAAACGGATACATTATGGTCGCTACAGTTAGCTAGCTGTTACTGCCAGCCTTATGTACAGAAATGACACTATAGTAGTGTTACTGTTTAGGATAAGTAGTATGTTTTCATATTTTGAGGAGACATCTCTGTACAACAAGCTAAACATGCTTGATAAAAAAAAAACCTTCCCTCTAACGTACCAAGTTTGCGGAAACAAGGTGGAGTCAGGCATCCTGAATCGTCTTCGCAAGTCATTTGTTTTTTTATTTTTGTTACATTTACACCGAGTGATTTTAATCTTCATGAAGCCTACCACTTGATAATGCTGACGTTACAATAGTTGATATAAATGGGCGCTGAGTAGCATAGGCCCACTGCAATGTTAGTCAGGAGGAAGCTGTTACGGATAGTGTGCTGGGTGTGTCTAATGGACCGAGCATTGCTAGCTGCTGCCACCGGAGCTCAAAACACAAATATAACGTTAAATTCATAAAATTACGGTGACTTGACTCACCGTCCGCGAGGCAGTAACGGTGGTGTAGTACAGTTTGATTCCCATTGCTGCAGGTCCTCCACTCCTTTTGTGTATCAGCTTGCGGGTAGCTTTCACTCGCTTGCGTCAAGCTAAAAAGTTATCGATTTAAACCTAAGGAAGTTTGACTGTGTTTTCAAAATAAAAGACTAACATTTTCACATCAAACGGAAACAGATGTAAATCAGATGTCACTAAACATGTCAATATACTCATGGCCGGATTAATCCATTTCAGGGCCTGGAGGATAGGTTCACATAGATCACATAGGCCTATGTATACTGAAAGTTATTAATGAAGAATTGGTAGCTGTTATCATTCCTCCATTTATACTGCCCAGGAAGAGATCCCTTAATCAATGAAATTCCAGTGTAAAACATTCTGGATACAATATACAGTCCTTGTTCTGTTTAAAAGTGCATTATCCTTTGTAAAGTTAGGCTAATGTTAGGCTAATGTAAGACTTCAGCAGTCTGAAGTAGTCAAATTGAGTGTCTTTCAAAGTTAAAGTCTTTTCATGCAAAAAAAGTAGCAAAAAAAGCAAACAAGGATTTTGTCTCCTGGCCTATAAATTGACATAGCACGTGACTAAACAAGGGACCATTAAATTAACAAAAACACAATCACACAATGAAAATGGTGCTTCTGGGGGACACTTGGGATCAGGGGTCTTAGGGCAACTGCTCATTTTGCCCAGTTTATAAACCAGCTTCTAGTTATAATAACTAATGAGCACAGCGATCTAGAGCTGAAACAATTAGTTGTTCAAGTGATATGCTGATCAAGACAAGTAGGTTATTCAATTAGTTTTGATCATCAATTAATTTTCTAAGTAACTTTCCCCAGGTCCAGCATCTCAGTTGTAAGAATGTCTTAGTCTTATGTGACAGCAAACTATTATTTTGGGTGTTTTGGAACTTTTTAATCAGACAAATCTTCTGACAAAACATTAATTGACAAAATAATTGGCAGGTTAATCAACAATGAACATAAACCTCAATCAGATGATGATCAGTTTAGGCTTTGGGCATGGACATACTCTTTTGACATGTCACTACAGTAAATGTACAATATTGGAAACGATGACAGGAAATAGTTGTTGTATTCTGGTGAACTTGACTCTACTCTGCCTCCATAATGAGAACCACTTTAGTGGCTGCACAGTTTAAAGAGACAGCGCAGAACTTTATTCATATTTTCATTTGTCGCTTTTGTGATAATATTACATTTACCCCTAGATCAAGCTGTAACATCCATGTCATTTACACTTGTTATGCCTCTTGTCCTTCTCTTTATTGCACCATTCATACTTTTCTTCTTTTGTTCCCTCCTCCTCAGTCACAAGCCCCTTTTTTCCTCTCTATGTCATTGTTTTGTTTCCGCTTTATTCCTCTTTCAGAGAATTGCAGACTAACTTACTCACTCACACACACACACACACACACACACACACACACACACACACACACACACTGGTCCCCACTCTCTCTCTCTCTTTCCTTTTCTCTCTCTTTCTCTCTCTCTCTCTCAAATAAGCAGCGTTGTGTCTCTTATAGGTAACTGTATCTGGCTCACCTCAATCAATTCATAGCAGGTAGCCACATCTGTGTGTGTGTGTGTGTGTGTTGTGTGTGTGTGTGTGTGTGTGTGTGTGTGTGTTGTGTGTGTGTTGTGTACCTTTCAGACTAAGACTACCTCATTGGGACTGTTTGTCTAAATAAAAAGCTGTGTTCCCAGTTGTAGAAAAAAAGGAAATTAATCTACGTGTCTGTAATGTCCCCAAAAGTAGGTCAAGTAAACATTTACATGCGTGTTTGTGTGTAAGTTTGTGTTAAAAGCTAAAGGGTTTTTGAAATGCACATATATATATATATATATTTACAGTATATGTGGTAGAGTGTAAATCATGAAAACAGCAGCCAATATCAAATCTGCCTGTTAAAATGTAAAACTTATCAATAAATAAATAAAACTTGTTATTGGGCATGTTTATTGAAAGCTGTTCCAACATTTCTAGGTCATTGAAATTATTTTCTCCAGTTATTTTGGATGGTTTCCCGATACAGTACTGTGTATACTATATACACATTTAAATTAAAAGCAGATTATTGACTTTGTAACACATTTCTTCTGCTGCTTTGTTGACAGTCGAGGAAAAGTAAGGGATCACCAGAGTCAGCAGGCCTTCTAGGGACAGTTAATGGATGTACAACACAGCCCAAAGCGTTGGAGCAACATACTGAAAATTGTCTACAACATTGAGTGTAACCTTAATGATTTACGGCAAAATTACAATATGGATCCACAAGCTCCTCTGAAATGTATTAAATACAACATTTTGTTAGATGCCTGTCCTTCCAAAGAACCATTCACTGTCAGGAACATACGATAAATAAAGTGGGGTGATTAGTATTGCTCAAGGGAACTTCAACACATGGCTGCCAAGGGGACACAATCTGGGATTGTCCGGTTCTGGTCCACTCTGTCTAACCGATGGACCACCTAGCAACAGTAAATAGCTTGAAACAACCCAGACTCCCCAAATTGTAATTATCAATGACATTTATGTTAAAGAGGACATACACGAGGATCATACTTTGATATTGACAAATCAGCTGTTGCATCATTGCTCGCTATAAAGTATTCTGAGCCCCATTAAGTCCAATGATGAAATTTAATTGGGACTTTATCACAAGGGAAGCAGACTGGCCCCTTCCATTGTGAGTCAGATGGGAGGAATGTGGGAGAGAGTCCAACAGTGCCATTACTCAGCAGATTCAGGGTTTTAAGTGAGCAACTGAGCCGTGCAGGACGGACCAGTACACACACAGTAAGACTGGAGCCTTCTGCAGAGCCAGCCAGGAGGGTCACTATATCGGAGGTAAACAATATCCTCTCTGAGGCTGGCATCGGAGGAAGAAAACTACTTCTGCTCATGGCATGAGAAAATAAACCAGGTCTATCTGCTGATGTAATGTGCTTACCTCAAATACATTCAACACTTTTATACATGGGGGATCCTATCTCTAAGACTTTACTTTTTCTTTCAATGGTTTATAGAATGTGGTCATGGATTACAAAAGTCTTCATTGTCAGAGAGGGAAAGGTAACCCTGATGATATCATAACCCTGATGATATTTTGATCACAATAGAGAAATGCAATCCTAGTAAGGAACCATAACATTTTAAAGCCCTTAAAAATTGGTTGTTACAACAGCAAATACATACCGAATATAACAAAGAGTTAAATGTGAATATTGAATTGGGAGAAAACTAAACAAAACAGAAACATAGAACAATGGTGAAAACGTTCAATATAAGGTAGAAATGTACTGTAAACATGTGCAAAGTATTCAGATTGATGTACGAACAATGAGGTAGAATAATGTTGATGTGAATAGATAATTTTCATACACAACAAAAATTACATTAAAAATGACAAAATGGCACAAACTAGATGCAAGCTGAGATAACCCCGATGACATCACGCACAAGGGGTTATTCTGTCAGACTTTGGAACACTTCCTTCAGAGCCACTGTGGATATCACAACCGGTTTCAACGCTGAATAGTGCTTCCCACGGCAATTTAAGGGATGTGCGTGTTTAGGATGGAGATGCCCTTAAATGTAGCATTGACACCGGTAGTCCCTTTACTGGACACATGTAGAATGAAAGGTACATGTGTCATGCATCTAGTCTTACAGTAACTACATTTCTCTCTCACTGCCCAATGTGAGGAGAGTGCAGATTTGAGTCACGCATGCTCAGATGTAAACGGTTTACGGCTTCGTTAAGAAGGTCCATTTTTACTCTATTGACATTACAGAAGTCTCTCTTTAGCATCTTGTCGACTCACAGCTTCACTTGTCGCAAAGTGACGCATGCGCGACTCAAATCTGCACTCTCCTCACATTGGGCAGTTACACACACACACACACACACAGATGTGTACAGTATCAAGCAGAGGTAGGTAGTGACGAGTTACATTTACTCCGTTACATTTACTTGAGTAAATTTTGAAAAAAATTGTACTTCTAGGAGTAGTTTTAAATCACTATACTTTTACTTGACTTGAGTAGATTAGTGAAGAATAAACTGTACTCTTACTCCGCTACATCAGGCTACAATGAGCTCGTTACTCCGTACTACGCGTCATTGTTTTTACCCCGCCTACGTCTCATTTTATGTTTTATTTTGACAGAGAGTCTTCCGCTGAAGCTCTAACACGTGAATGTGCTAACCATCACACGTCGTTGTTCCGTCATGTGACCATACTCGTTCAGCAGCGCGACAGGTTAGCTTACAGTCGTAGCAAAGACGTCAGAAGCCAAACGTCGCCAAGGCAACGCAAACCAGGAGGACCCCCCCCCCCGCCTTTTAGGAAAGTGTGAAAAAGCAGTACATCATGCAGCGTTCAGTGTCGACCAAAACAACGGACATGTGAGCGAACAAATCAAACCCAACCTGAGGAGACGTAGCGGTGGTTTTAGTTTTGTGTGGAGGGTGGATCTTTGTCTTTTAGGTTACATAAAGTATGTTTTACACCGCAGTATCCATTCAAATTTGATGTGCAAGTCTCTCAATAAGCTATTTGTAATTAATAAATCATTTAATTTATTTATTGATTGGATGAACAATAGTTTGCCTAATATGATTATTTTGTTTTGTCTGTCTGGTTGATGTTGTATTAAGAAATAAATCAGACGTTACTCAACAGTTGGCTACTCACTACTTGAGTAGTTTTTCATCAAGCATTTTTTACTCTTACTCAAGTAATTATTTGGATGATACTTTTACTTTTAAACTTTGAGGTCCTATTATCTAAGTAACAGTACTTTTACTTGAGTACAATTTTTGGCTACTCTACCCACCTCTGGTATCAAGTGTATCTTTATAGTAGTTCCTTAAAAAAGGAACTGTTGGTGGTGGTTGGCATTAGTTTAATTTGGCTAGAAGATCAATCAGTCAGTTAACTATTAGCTAAGGTTAGCTTAGCTTAGCTTAGCATGATGACTGGGATCATGGGAAACAGCTAGCCTGGACCCGCCTCAAGGTCCTATTCACAAGGGATATTGCGCTAATGACATTGTCCTGTCAGTAAGGTTGCAAAGTTTAAAAAAATGAGATAAAACATGCTACTCACTGAGTGTCAGAGGTGCTGAGAGATGGATTTGTATAGTTTTGGACGGAGCCAGGTTCATCTACGCCAATCTATCATTCGGACTTGGCTTTGAAATCAAGCACTCAGCATGAGGGCTGTTTTTATTATAAGAATACCCTGTGCGGCGTCCTTGAGTCCCGAGAAAGGCGCCTTTAAATAAAATGTATTATTATTAATAGCATTTTTCCCCTCGCATTACTTTTACTTTCATGCTTTAAGTAGTTTTGAAACCAATACTTTTACACTTTTACTTTTGCATCCAACTTGCATGAAACATGACATTTTCAACTCAACATGACACAAAAATTTATAATAGAATTTTAGAAATCTCTTTATTTTCCAGTTCTTTATATTGAGCCACTAACGAGCCAGATGGTTCTTTGGACAAAACCAACGGAGAAGCCATCATTGGAAACTGTTGGAGAAAAGGTGCACGGGCACTTTCAAAAAGGAACCTAGATGGTGATTGGATGAAGCATCTGTCCATCACGTTTGCCATTGTTGTTTTGAATGAACACTCGCGGCCACAACACACACCAAAACCACCCCTGTCGCTGCCAGCAGCTCCTCGCCAGACGCTGATTAGTTTGGTAAGCTGGTAGTTCAGACACAAACACGTTAAGTAGGGCGCCTGGTTAGCTCACCTGGTAGACCAGGTGCCCGTATATCAAGGTATCCTCCTCGACACAGCAGCTGCAGGTTCAACTCCGCCCTTTGGCCCTTTGCTGAATGTCATTCTCCCCTCTCATGTCTTCATTCTGTCCTATGAAAATAAAGGCCTGAAATATCCCAAAAATCATCTTTGAAAAAATATATATACGCCTTAGGGCATGACAAGATAGATTTTTGCGTGGTCTCGTGAATCACAAGAATGATACTAAATGAATTTTTTAGTTTCATTTTTTTAATTTAGTTTTATACTTTTTATAGGTCCCCAGCGGGGAAATTATTATTTTGTTCACTCTGTTAGTACACACTACACACGCAGGCCTGAAACACACACACATGCTCAGGTCCTATACTATTAAAATGGAGAGACGTCAGATGCCTCGGAGTACGGGGCCTGCGACTGCTGAACAGGCGTCCCCAGCAGTCCCAACTGGGACTTGAACCAGAAACCATCCTGTTCCCAACCCAACTCCCTACGGTCTGCTGCTACCACCCAAAACCGGTGCTGACAAAGAACTTACAGACGGGGGGGATTTTTGTTTAAATTATCTTTTTTTTACACCACAATAAGTTTTGCATTGCCTCACAATACTTTCGTTCCCTCGCTTTAAGTTTTGCATTCCCTCTGATCCATAGAAAAAAAAAAAATCATAATAGTATTAGGTAGTAGACTGTAGTGACTGAAGTGTAGTCACAGTACAGTTACCGTAGCCATTTCCCTAGCAGTGATGGTAGTTAGTTAGGTAAGTTAGTGATGGTATACTGTCGCAGCTCAGATTTTTTAAAAGGAGTAATACACAATACTGCAAGTGTCACATCACCTCTCTTTTTGTAGTTTCTGTAGAGTGATTACATAAACTGGCTGTGTATTATAACTGGACTGGATGCACACAAAAGTTATGGTGAGGGCATGCAAATTCCCAATTTGACCATCAGGGGGCTCCGTAGGTAGGTACTTACAGCAGTTTAGCACCACATACAGTATATGGCACAAACTGGAACTAGATGTAATGGTGGACTTTAACTTACAAATATAAGATGTGTTTGTAAGCCTTTGTTTAGACAGTGGTTGCCCTCTGCTCTTTCTATTGTGGCACAATAACCGCTGCTCTGAATAAGCAGACTGACAGTCCTGTATGCGGCCAATCAAATACATCCAAGTGTACATGTATGGTAGATCACAGAGAATATAATTACATGCACCTATTATTCAGTTTTCTACCCATATTCAGAAAAAGACAACATTCTGTCAAAGCTGTTTACACGGCTTATGAAAATGAATACTCCACTAATATACCCATTTACATGCAGGCATGGGAAACAGAACCTTTCCAAGTTTTTCTACCGGTGGTGGACCTGTTTGACAATGTGAATGCAGACTCCCTCTTTCATTCCTTCAATCACCATCTTGAATAGGTTGGAGTTGCGATATCTGCGTATAATACAAAACCAGCTGTCATAATGTTTACAAGTAGGTGTGTTTATTCTTCTTCTTCTTCTTCATGTTCCAAATGCGCTGTATAAATGTCCAAAGAATGGTCCTAAAACCCAAATAACACCAGCATATCCGACATGTCTTAATCAGAAAATAATTTATTCGGAAAAAGGCCTTATTCGGAATATCTAAATGGAATTTGTGGTTTACATGACCCTTATCAAATTTGAAATATTGTCATAGGCCTATATGGAATAACAGTGGAATATTAGTATGCATGTAAACGTACTCAGTGAAACAAGATGGTTGTATTTCTGTTTAGCAGTGAAGCCCCTTGCATTGATTTTAAGCAGGGCTGTTTTCTGTCAGAACGCCCTGACACAAAGCTCTGCGTTGCCTCACTGGACGGCTGTAGCACCTGAACCAAACACAAGTTGGCCTTTCCACCACTTTGAATCCTAATGGGTTAGGATGGTATGTTTGCTTCCTTCCTGGTTCACATGGAAACAGGACTTTTGGCAGGCGAGAAATATTTGCCACAGTGTGACCCATGACTTGCAATAAAGTGCATGGGGTTCACTCACACACTTGGCTGGTGCCAAGGCAAACGCCAGAAAGCAAAAACAAACCTTTGATATAATATATCTCAGGTTTGTCCCTGCCAGTGGCTAAAAGGGTGGCCTGCTCAATGCCTGCACAACCAATGGCAACGCCCCACACTGAAGTATAGTTTCCTGGGACTGCACAGAAAGTGACAAGGGGTGCATACCAACTGGTTTTCCATCAATGTGGCTCTGATCCAAAGAAAAAGCTGGACAGGAGGGTTTGGTATCCATCTTTGAGTCAGCTTTAGCTCTGGATATGGCCCTGGGTCCTAAATTTGCGCTAAAGGCCCTTTCAAAGAGTAGCGTACAGAGGCTGTTGAGCTGTGTTTTCTACATAGTGACAAGGGGTTATACCCTGATTACTGCCTTTGCAAGACATACTGTGGTACTTGGTCTTTGAAGCTAGCTGGGCTGCCTGGATCTTAAAGGTTTGTGTGGCAGAGAAGGATGCTGATACGTGGGTCAGACAGGGCTTTGCTTGGGTGACTCACATCCAGACGGTTGGGGCACAACTCATCGGCGTTGTCAATCGTATGCTGGGCTCTACAAAGGGCACAGCCCAGCCTCACTGTCGGTTCACATATACAGCACACAGAGAATCAGGCTAGGAATTACTAACATGCTTTTATGTTTACTCAGTTCAATAAAGCACAGACTCATTCTGTGCTGGTTGCTAGTCTGAGCTTACAAATTACATTGTATCCTTATCTTATAACCGGATAGGCCCAGAGGAACCCATTCAACCGGTTGCTGTGGAGCATCTGGATGGACTCATCCATCCAGAAGCAGCATTCAGATTTGGTATGCTCAGTTTTGCATCAAAAGATTTTCCTGGTATACTGCTGTTTTTAAACCTTCTGTCATAAAGAAAGATTACAGTATCTGCATTAACACATGTATCCTCCATAAACAGTAAGGAATCCGTTTTTAAAATGAAATGCTGTTGTTTTTTAACAGTGCAATTATAAATGTTTATGTTATTAACTATTACAAGCGATATATCTACTCATTCTGTAGCTCTTGCTCTTGGAAGATATCCAGTTTAGGAAATGGGAGCTGCTGTTGCTTTGCTGGTAGTAAAAAGGGGAAAAAATAAAAGATCTATATCTAAACAGCAGGTGGATTGGGGATATCACAAGGAGGCCATTAATTGAGAGAATTTTATTTGGCAATAGCAAGAAAATATAGTTCATGAAGAGAAATAAAAGAGTTTCAAACAAATATATATTAAAACAGGAAAAGGTAGAACTCAATTTCCAACTGGAGTTTTAGTTGAACCTTAAACAGAGGGAGAGCCAAACATTTGATCAGAGGTTTAGCTTTTAGTAATAACTGTTTTGTCTTTGGATTGGTGATCTACATTTATATTATACTGCATTTTAAAAATAACAATGAAGACATGTACATGTTGTTCCCTGCACAGTGTGTTAAGGTCAAAATGTCCCTGATAAATACTAACAATAATTCTCCCCATCCATCTGGAACCTGTGTCATTTTAAGACGTGTTTGATATTTCGTTTGCTCAAGGTGAACGTAGGGACAAAGGAATTTGACACAGTGAGTCAATGTTGCACACATGAAACTCAAGGAGCTCGAGAAAAATTGTGCTTTTATTAAAAAAGGAAAAAAGATTTCTACCTTCAGACCAGGCCTGTCCCCAAGAGATGTTTACCTCAATCCCACGGTCTTTAAATCATGGTCAGTAGTATCATTATTATCTCCCAAAGACGTACATCATCACAGTACCTTTATCTGTAATTAGTACACTCATACTTAACCAACATTCCTTTTTCCCTCTTGGACTCAAAGGCCATAATCAAGTATTCCAATAAGACATAATGCAATGATTGCTGACATATTAATAAACATAATACAAAACAGTCGACAAATACTGCATGTCTTAGACATATTTATCTAATTAAGACTTGATCAAACATTAGAGCTCTCATAAAAAAAATATCCAGCTTTCATAAATACAGTCCAAAGGCAGCGTATCAATATATCTTAAAGTAATGGAACTTGTGCAAGCAAAACAAAAAGGTTCTCATCTCATGCTAGCAAACATCTAATCATGTGTCAGCAGGTTTTAAACCTAACCGAAATGCATAAACCATAGACTGTAAAAATAATGGGCAAAGCATCCGCCTTTGAAAATTGAAGCCAATGCGGAAACGCCTTAAACCTGCAGTCTTTCTAATTTCCAGAAGAGGGCGACTCTACGGGCTACAAAAAGATCTGAGAAAGTAACCACTTCTACTTGATATATTATTTTAATAATGAGTTTATGATCTCAATCGACACTTTCAAGTCTTCTTCAATACAGCACAATGTTCATTATGGTCCCATTTCTTTTTAAATGGACGATAAAATCGGGACGCTTTCGGGGCAGAGGCTTAGCAGTGCTAACCATGGCCCTGTGTAAATAGCCGTGAACTTGCTTTTGGGTGTTGTCCATGTTTTCATCCTAAACTTTGACTGTCACTGTATGTTTCCACTTCAAAGTTAATCAAAACATGTGGTGGCCAAAAGAAGTCTTGTTTAGCATTGTGATAATAAAGCTAGCTAACTAGTGCTAGAAATAGCTGGTAACTTCAGGGAAAGTCATAGGATTTTCTGAAATGCCGTGCATGCAGATGAATGGTGGCAGTACCGGGAGGTCCGAGTTTAACCGACTATAAAACTCTGCTGGATGACTTGCTTCAGAGGGGTTGGAAATCGGCAACTTCCCGTCTTTAACGTTTATCTTAGCGCAGCGCCATTGCAACCATAAAAAAAACAGCATCATCCTACCCAGCTCAACCCTTTTGTCAAAAACCGTCACTAGATGCAACCAACCCAGATGCCAACGTCTGTGTTGCCAAACTCGAGGCTTCAAAGTGGCATTCCATGTCTACTATTTTACAGTCTATGGCATAAAGCCATGAAAATGGTAACTTAAATCCTAAAGCTTTTGTTTCTGAAAAACCTACACATCTGATGGCATTTAGGGTTTGAGAACAGTACCAAATCACAAGGTAATACTCCATTAGCACCAACGGTTTGCTAAATTGTATATAAAATGTGCAGCAACTGACTCTCAAGGCACAATGCCGATGGTCCTGCATGTAGTAAAATTATTACAATGTAAAATGGTAATCTTTTTTTAATGTTACTAGATTATAGTGTCTTTACTTCAATTATGAAGTAGCTTCTTGTGTAGGAAAAATGTTGCCACAAGCAGTGAGAGTATTACCATTTAACCATTTCTAAAGTTCTCTTTTTTTACATGTATTACTAAAAATAAATCCATTAGTTTCTATGAAATATGCCCCATAGCATTACTAACAAAACATTGAGTTTCAAAATATATTATGTTAATATTAGTACATTTTAATTGCTGTTTTACATATCCCTGTATCCTAGTATAAAAAGTGAAACCATACTCCAACTGGATAATTTGACAAATCCCTTTCCATGTCATGTATTTTTATCAGTTACAGCAGGGATTTTATAAACGGCCACATACTGTAGGCAGTGATGTTGAGAATCTGATTTTGATTACATTAATGTTACTGTGAATTATTAAACAAATTATAATACTAATCAGTGCCAAAATACCAACTCCTAACATCATTATGTAACCCTACGTTATATTGCCAGAGTTATCAAATCGTCAAGTTGTCAACAACTATTGACATAATACAAGCCAGTAGCATGTACAGTGAAATGGGTTCCCTTTCTATCAAAGCTAAAAGGAAAGTCACATAAACGGTATTCTATATAGTTCCTACAAAATCTAATCTCTCATTTGGACTTGGCTTTGAAATCAAGCACTTGTTTAGCTTTCTTCAGCATGAAGGCAACAACTAGCGCACACCCGACCAAAGTGACCGCGTACAGTCCCACGAAGAGAGCAGCCTCACCGCTCTTATGCAGACGTGAGTACAGCTTCCTACGGCCCACGTAGTCGAGGTGGGAGGCATGGATCTGACACAGGGTGCAGCAAGATAAGAGTACATGGAAGATCTGATGACTCTGACCCAGGAAATCGCACCGCCCAGGGAAGCAGCGCTCTAGCAGAGGGAAGGTAAAGAAGAAGCTGCAGCTAAGAAAGAAAGCCACCTGGCCAAAGTGATAGATAATGGCTGGGTCATTGCTGGCTAGAGACCATGACATGAGCCTTTTAGCCACAGGACTGCTGTCCCAGATGTAGGCAAGCGCCGAGGGCACCACCTGGCACACCTTACGCACCCACGGCGGTAAGCTGTGGTTGAAGTACTTGCCATAGCAGCATCCCAGGCACGAGAGACAGCTGAGGGCTGCGGCAGCGGGCATGAAGAACCCATGCACGTGTCTGTGCAAGCTCTCATCCACAGCATAGTAAAAGTGAACTACAGCACTGCCGTATTGATACTGGGCTACCCCAACATAGTCCAGAAAGAAGAAGATGTAATGACACAGCTCAGACTTTCCACCCAGCAGGTGAGCTGCTGCACTGAATGCCGAGTAGGTCAAGGAGGACAGGATGAGGATCAACAGGGGCCATGAATGAGGATCACCAACAAAGTCCACAGTCTCAGAGAGTTGCCGTAATCTAACCAGAATGACTAAAACTGCCAGCAGGTGAGTCCAGATGTTGATTGTCTCATTGTGGCGCTGGAATAAAGACAGGAAGTAATAGCGCCAGTCTTGGTAGAGTGGCCGGTAGCCGGTGCAGACGTAGCGCTCCCTGAAGTAGTAGGGAACCTCGGTGTCCGTTACGGTGCCGGGCATGGAGGGTGCAGCATCAGTCAGCATCTGAGGAACCTCCCTGATCTGCTGCAGGCTGATGAACACTCGCCCAATTCTCTCCATCACAATGGTCGCCATAACCGTCAGTAGCCGAGTGATGCACACTGGGTCCTTCCTGCACAGAAGATTTTAGTTCACATCCACAAAAATGAATCTTTTTTTTACGCAACAATATCAAATCAAAAAAACAAAACACTGCAGCACGGATCAACAGTAAACAGATCTGTCTCATCCTGCATGTATTTGTGAATGTTTTCAAATTTTATTTAATTTGCTGCAGTTAGTAAGCTTCAGCTACCACAGCGCGACTCCCAATGAGGTAGTCTTTAGTCTGAAAGCCACACACACACACACACACACACCACACACACACACACACACACCACCACACACAACACACACACACCCACACACACACACACACACACACAACACACACACACACACACCACACCACAACACACACACACACCACACACACACACACACACACACACACACACACACACCTTAAGTTAGCTGACGTTATGCTGGTCCGCTGTAACAACCGCTAACGTGAGCTAATGTTAGCCAACGTCAGCTGTTGTAGCTAACATTTGGCTCTATGTGAAAAACAACAGCGGAGAGAAAGTCAGTCTCTTTCATTCATATTTTTAATAAGATAGGCTAAATAAACATAAATCAAGGTTTTAAATATTATATATATATATATATATATATATATATATATAATATATATACTAATTATATAGAATATAAAGATATATTATATGAGACAGCAGCATCCACAACAATGTTGCTAGACGCTTGTCTCACAGAGCCAGACATTACTTCACTACGGAGTAGCTAACATTAGGTGCTGGCTATACTGACATTATCATAAAAGCATGTGCTCACAAGGAGCTCTTTTTTGGCTTAAAATTACAGCGGGAACCGCTACAAAACCCACAACCGCACTGTCCTCTCCACCCGACTGAAATACACACTTTATTAGCTTAGAATTATGACAATCATCGCTAATGACACTGCTAACTCACGTTCCTCTCTTCCTAATTTACAGCCCCCCCGCCCCCCGTCTCTTGGCTTGAAATAACTCACGGCTGTAAGCTCCGGCCACTGAACCACACGTAAACAGCCGTGGCTCAATGCCTGGTCCTACAGTAACGTTAGCAGTTAACAGGGTTAGCATGGCAGCGTTAGCCAGGAGCAGTCAGGATCACTTTACTGAGTGTCTCAATTGTTTTTGCAAGTAAATAAACAACTCAGGTACTATAACTATATAATTTAATGTGAGTATGTGAATGTTGAAATGACGTAAAACGCCCGTCCCTAGTAACCGTGATAAATTAGCATGAAGCTATGCTTATCGGTTCAGGAGGAAATTAACTCTGCATCCTTCTGGGCTCTAAACTGTCTCCATCTTTTCAGATACATCTCTGGTCACGCAACTGTTAGACACATGCCGGTTTTCTTTTTTAGATCGGGTAGACTCTATCTCCGTTGATCCCGTTTGTTTGCTGCTTTCATGGCTGTACTAGCGTTCCAGCTGTAGCGCACTGGTTTTACGTTTTTACAGGTAGATCTGTCAAACCGGCCTGGTTTTCAGACCTGGTAGTTGATGACAACACACAGGACAAAACACAAACAGAAATGCCATCACGGAAAGGAAATTACAATAGGTAGGAAATACTGGCATTAGCATTGTTGTCATAAACAATAGTCTTTCAACTTAGCATGCTATCCTTAATATCTGATAAAGTATTGGGGTCATTTTTGTATTACAGTAAATATATTACATATTGGACCCCAAAAACTAGTTATAGTAAATACAAATATTTTTCCCCTCACTAACACTTGCCGGTAAATGTCCTGCCACATTATCTCCACCAATCCTAGCTCAGCAACATGTACCACCCGTTTAGAGACTGACCTCAGGTGGCACGTGCTGTACACTACATTGCCTCAATATAGCATCTCAGCTATCAGGTCAATAGAAAGGGGAGTATCCGTTTTTTTACGGTATTGAAAATAACTTCAGGATTTCTAAATACCCTGTCATACTGTAATACCGCCCAAGCTTTGCAGATGGCCCTTGGATGATAGACAGACATACAGACAGACATACACAGACTAAGTCTGGAGCCCCGGCTGATGAAAGGCCCAAAAAGCGCAGCATATAACACTGCACTTTTTTGTGCAAGTTTTAGTGTCATTTCACTCTCTGCTTTATGTTCTTTCAGAATATGCAGCAATTATCGCTCAACCCTTATTTTCCAGTGCGCGTTGTAAAATCTGAGTCGACAGGAAAGACGCTCCGCTTCTGAGAAGCTCCCGATGTGGCATGGCGCATGGCGTAAGACAAAACTAAATTGTGGCGCAGCCGGAACGCAGCACAGGCCCAGTGGAAAATCCAGGTTACCGTTTTTAAACAGGGTTTAAAGATGACTCGGAGCCAGAGAGAGAATGCATCGGTGGTCGAGCGAGCTGGAGAATGAATTAAGAGAGGGAACGCCAGACAAAGCAGCGAGTCATAGGAGTAAAACTATCTTTTTGGATTGGGACATGGCGGTTATGTTCTAAAACACAAAGAAACACACACCTCTGCAGGAATGAGCCACACGGCTGGATTATGAGTGAATGTCTGTTTCTGAGTGTGTGGTCAGTTAAACTTCGGCATCAATAAGACGCTGAGGGGGGGGTGCTGGCTGGAAATGTGTAGGGCTGCACAACCTGCGAAATGTCTTGGAGTTAACACACCTACGTGACGCTCAAAGGCTCTTTGCTGACGCCCACAAACGTCCCGCACTCAAAATAAGAAAAAGAGAGAATTCAGGCAGATTGCAGGCTTTCTGCAGACACACCACACACTTGTAGTGGGTCATCAGCAATGATTGAGAAGGATTACTTTTGTATTAATCCATACATTGTTTTTTGAGGATCATACCTTTAAATACACAACCGGTCAAATAGCCTAAATTACTTTTTATTATTATTGTTTTACATTTTAATTAGCAACAGTATAATGGCAGTGGTGTGAACTTTTAACTTGACGGCAAGATCATTTTTCCCCATCCTTAAATGTAGCGCCGCTGTTTCTTTCTGCAGCCTACCCGCACCTGGCGAATATCAAACGGACTTCATCTGCGTTCACTGAACCGACCCGTGTCCATTTGCCCATCAACTGTGTGCGTGCTATGGGCGGAACTAAACCCGAGACAGTTCACAAAAGTTCTGCCACAGCCTGAAACACAGGCGTCACGTATTACACCTAGTACGCATCACTTTTGCAGGCGACCTATTTACTGACTGCTTACCCACCTTGTTCCTCGTTTTTTTCCAGCGGCCGCTGCTAAAACGACCTCTTCCTCCGCCGGCCGAGACACATATTCAACAGATGGGTCTTGCGCTGAAGTGAAAAGACTGCGTCAAGTTACCACGCGTGCTCAAAACGTAGCCGGAAGTCTAGTGATTTGGTCATGATAAATAAAAGCGTCATTCTTTGGCTGAGGCTAATAGAATATAGAAATGATAAAAACTTGAAATGAAAAATGAATTTAGACTAGTGTAACATGTGAAGTAGGAGTCGTTCTGATATGTTACTTATGTGGTAGTGTGCATGCAAGGTAACCCATACACTTTATAGATACATAAAACTACATGTGAAATGTGAATGCACACGTTTGTATGCGTGTTTAATTGTGATAAAAAATATATATATTTAATCTGTATTCAGCCTATGTCATCTAACAAAACAGAAGGTTGGTCAGTCGCAATAACCTACACAAACTATATTGTTGAGCATGTCTGGTTGATAAACGGCAATGAGTGTTTTATTTTGAAACATGATTCCGGAAAACCTGCTGTGCATGTAACTTGCTCGACACTGGGTCTTTAACTGTCAATGGGTGGATCGGGAGGAAGAAGGTGCTTTGAAAAAGAAAGATAACGTTAAGAAAAGAAAACGCGGACGTGAACTGGTACATGCTCAGGCTTGAGGAATAAGTACAAATGGTTTTCGATGAGGGCAAATGGATTTATATTAAGAAAAAAAAGTCCTCCAATCTCGGTAATTCACGACTCAATCTAATCCCTAAATGAATGCAAAATCAAAGAAGCACCCTAAATAATAGGTTATTTTAATCGGAAGATTTCTAGTAGCCAGGCAGAGAGGTATTCCGGCTGTGTGGGTGTCAACTTCTGGAACATTCTTTGTCAATGAGTCTGTTCTGTAGTTTACAGTTTACACAGTAGGCCATACAGGCAGTAGGCATGCAGCTATGACCACACCACCCACAACATGACTGGACTGAAAGCGTATTACAACCGGGGGGGATTTTACAGGGACAAATATAAAATTAAATAACAGTTTGACACTTAAGAAATACAGTAAAGTATAACAGCCAGCAGCTGGTCTGCTTAGTTTAGCATTAAGACTGGAAACAGAAACAACTAGCCTAGGTGTGTCCAAAAGGTACCGAGATAGAGTCTGGCACTACCCCCCCCCTCCTAAAACTGCAACTTGTAGTTTTTACACTATTGGCTTTTGTTTGAATTTTGAGTTGCTAAAGCAGAGGGATTGTGGAATGTAGTGGTCCTGGACTGGAATACCTGTTCACAGGGGCCAGAAGTTGGAGCAGATGTGGAGCAGTTCTCAGAAATACTGGTTATGCAACTAAATATTAGTTCAGTGATACAAAGTAAAGCAAACCCTTGAGACATTTTTCAGTTCATACAGTAAATGTTTGAGTTGTTAAAAAGAAAAATCCAAATACTATTTTTAAATTGCCTAATATTCCTTTTTTTCACTTTCTGAAAAGGTAGAACACAAACTTGATCAATTTCGGTCATGTTTTGATCTGGAATTGAATGTGCAGTGTTCCCAATGCATTGGTATTATGGAATTAAAAGCTATTCTAAGGATTTTGAGCATTATTCACGTTCTAAGCACACTGCTACTATTCTGAACACAACTGTAGTTGTGTAAGAGAGAATGTAGTCAATTGTTTGCATACTTGTGTGAGTGTGTATACTTAAGGATGACGAGAAGAAGAGGGGAAAGCACCACAGATGTGAAAGATCTTGCCACTCTGACTGCAAATTTACTGAAATAACATCAGGAACAGCAAGTTTGACTTGCAGACTGACGACTGGGATTAAAAACAGTGTTGCTTGAAAAGTGTTTGCAGTAATAAAGAGTTCTCTCGTGTGTATAAGGAAGTTAGTTTGCAATGTACCAGACTAAATTTGGTTCTTCCAGTTTTACTTCAGAGGCAGGATTTCATCGTAGAAACCTTAAAGGTTTAAATATGCATCATGCCTGAAAAACTGGCCCCATTTAAAATGTTAGAAAATGTGTTGTTGACAACAACAGCATCATGTTAAATGAGTGAGTTATTAGCTACAGTTGCATGTGATCTTAAACATTTGGATTAGCAACATGTTATTAAAGCCAAGGTTACATTGTGCAGTAAAACATCTGATTTTGTATC
Organism: Etheostoma spectabile; assembly: GCF_008692095.1. Lineage (NCBI taxonomy): Eukaryota > Metazoa > Chordata > Actinopteri > Perciformes > Percidae > Etheostoma > Etheostoma spectabile. Next base: position 20,772,659 of record NC_045746.1, on the reverse strand, counting down.
TACAAAATATTCATAATTGTATTGAGTTCCCCATTCAACAGAATAGCATCCTGAAGCCCAGAATACTGTGGGCCTGGGAGGATCTCTGAAGGCGTTACATTCACTTCACCACTTTTTCTCTTTTAAATAGAGACATCTGGCCTCTGATAAACACGCGTAGATCTACCAAAGTGTCGCGCTGTGACTCCCTCTCTGCCCATTTATCACTCTTACAAATATTTGCACACTTCCTGTTGCTACTCACTTGCTCAATGGTTTCCTGTATTACGCCTCTTTCATTAGCCTTGGACCACTGACTGTAGGCTAATGCAGACATGTCTCTGTGGATCAGGTCAGGACAGGTGTTTTGTTGTCACTTCACCTGTTAGGTGTTAGATGAACAAAGATCTGCTGGTGTAGATCTTGTTCAACCCGTTTCCCAGTCAAGTTGACTCTTGTGTGTCTGAACTTATAAAGACAGGGATTCCCAAGGGGGGGGGGGGGGGGGGGGGGGGGAGAGGGTAGTTCTGCAGGTGCCAGGGGGTACATTGAAAGATTGGAGTAGCACACATATTAAGTCTGCTGTAACACCAGAACACTACATGTTGTAGGTAGTGAAAAACTAGTTAGCGAGCAAGTTTTAACAGGTAGCTAAAAGTGATGGATAAATAGCAGAAATAATTAGCTAAAAGTAACAAATAAACACACAAGAGGTTAAAAGTAACTAAATGGTTGAAACATTCAGCTTCACTCTAAAGTACTTGTAGCCAAGTAGCACAATATCGGACCAAACCAACCTTCAACAGTTCAATTGTATGAAAAAATAAAAATATCCACTTTTACAGAATGAATAATGTTATCCATTTGAAACATAACATTGGGAATGGAGAAAGGGAGGTACGCAAGTTCCACAGGCCAGTGGGGGTACCTCAGACTAATGGCGTTTTTCCACTGCTGGTAACGGCTCGCCTCGGCTTGGCTCGGCACGGCTCGGCTCGCCTCGGCCCATTCTATGTTCGTTTTCCATTGCAATTGCGTAAAGCCTCAGCGTGGCTGGTCACTATAGCAACGCGTGATGACGTCATTTTCAGCGCGACTCACACACACGTCGGCTACCTGCCGCGGCCAAAAAGTTTTGTTTCAAAAGAAACTGAAGGAAGCAACAAAAATCACCGCTAAAAAACGGGAGTTTGGGAATCTGACGAAGTTCAGACGTCGACATGACGGTGTTCGCCGACACAAAAGGGTAAGTAAGTTCCTGGTACGTTAGCTAACATCTGCATGTGTTCAGCGTCGCATCAGTATTTACTATACGCTATATAAACAGGCTGCCAACTTTTCCCCAAACCTTGGTGAGATTTGGGGGGGCAACCCATATTTTGCCACGTACAAAGCAATTTTTTGGGTCTTTATCTTTCGGGGTTTAATTTTGATTTGTGATATGTGGGGGGGTGGTTCTCCCTAGGGGTCTGGGTATGCCCCCCAGGAAAAAAATTGAAAATAAACCATAAAGGGCACTTTCGTGAGAGTTTTTTTGCAAAAAAATGGAGAAATCAAGTCTTACATGATATGTGCAAAACTGTAGGGTTAAGACCTTTGCATTGTTGTAGTATCAACAGGTTTTACAGCATTCAGCATTTACACATTATTTACATTATTAACTCTTATGATAAGAACTGACCCAGACAACGTGCCAAACATGATGCCCCACATGAAGAACAGTAGCAATTCACAACAGCTGAGAAGATTTGGGTCTGTGGGGAACAGGTCCAGGGGTCCCTGGTGTTGGGACAAGGGACCCAAAGTTAAATTAATGTTGAGGGATCAACTAAACCACTGAATTCTAAAGATAAGAACCCCTGATCTACATAAATTCTTATCCTTTAACCTTTGTGCCAATGTTCAGTAATGTTTGGCCCTCATCCTCTGGCCCCACTTACGGATTTACTTTTTGGGGAAAAAAAGACTATTTGTTCATTTCATAAACACAAATTAATTATTATACAGTTACATTTAGAGATGCACCGAGGTTAGAGAAGCACAATAGTGGCCCAATGTTGCAGTATAGTATATATAGTAAATGTATATATGTAGTATATATAGTATAGTATATATATAGTATATATAGTATAGCTCGATGTGTTTCACCGATTTCTGCCCATGTTTACAACTTTGTGCACATTCAAAATATAACTCCTCCCATCTCTGTTGGCCGAGATTTGGAGAGTTGTAATTAGTCTGCTGTGCATGTTATGCTCCGCTGATGTGGATCTCATTCAGACCGTCTGACAGACACAGACGCCCATTCGGGTCTCTGGTCTCTGACAGTTTAGAGAGGCTGTACGCTGCGCATTTCGGAGACTACACGGATGCAACGTGTCACTCCACACAGAGCAGGTCCACTAACATGAACTGAAGTTGCTACGCTACCAGCCGCGCTGCTCACCTCTATTGTTACAGAGAGTGGACACGAAGCGACGGACGGTCTGTGATACTCAGAGCTCTACCTAAAGCCGGGGAAATGGGATGGATCGTAAAAAAATGTTCTCTTTTGCGACAATTCGAAACTTTCACACGACAGGGAGCGCTCTTGAACCCCCACACAGTCTCTGAAAGCACAACTAGTGGCTAACAGATAAATCTATAGAAACTCACTATCAGAAATTTGACCGACCGGGTTGACACTTCAGCGTGAGAAATCGGGGTGTGGCGTGTGAGCGTGTGAACCCGTCAAATGCGTGTGTCTCACGGCCAATGCGTGAGAGTTGGCAGCCCTGTATAAAGTACATGAACTTTAGCAACAGATTACACACACATGTCTGCTGTGGACTGTTTGTGTTTCAGAGCATTCACGCCGCAGACCGTCTGGTGGGCGATGTCCGACCGGTGAGACCTCTGGTTCTGACCTGCCGTGCTTCGTATAATCTGTATGAGTCACGGAGAGGCTTATGACAACGACTGGGATGCATCTGGGCCAGCAGAGCCGGCGGGGACACTGTCACGGGGTGCAGAGGAAGAAGACCGGGATGTTTGGGAGGGTTTGATGCGCTACTTGAAAAGCTAAATAAAAACTTTTGTTATATATATATATATATATATATATATATATATATATATATATATATTGTCTTGTTTTTTAAAGTAACAGTGTGCAATATTGGAAACGACATGAAGCCGCTAGTAGCCCGAACAGTTGAAAAGTGAGAAAAGTGCAGAGAGTGGATAATCTGTCGGTGTTTGGCTAGATTTGTTGTAAATGTCCCGTTTGTTCTGGACACACACTCCGCACTCTTGTTTGCTATAAACGCAGTCATGAGGGACGATTCTCTCCGACCAACCAGCGGTCTGCAGGTAACCACGTCACCTTTTGGTATCGCCTCGGCTCGCTTGGAACCTCGACTGAGGTAGTACTAAAAAAAGTACCTGGCAGCAGGTCCCAGGGACTTTTTTTCGTAATGGAAAACCAAAAAAGGCGAGTCGAGTCGAGTAGATACCACGCAGTGGAAAACCGCCATAAAAGGCTGGGACCACTGCCTTGATGGACCATGTCCAGTAGCTCTCCACCAAATCCACAAAGGGGCAGTGTTTCCTTTCAAAACCATGTTGTCCTTATTGGGCCCCTCTAACGTACAAGGCCTCAATATAACAACAGGTACACACACAGCACATTTTACTGTGGGGTGTGCAAATTCCCTAGCAACCTTTAAAATAATTGTTAATTCTTAATTCAAAAGATCACATGCCAAATATTCTCAAGGGCCTTTAGGTCCTCTGAAGGTTGACTTGGGGACAGTTTCTCTTTGTCCAGTTGGGAATCTAGTCTTGCCCAACATAGGACTTCCCTCCTGTCCTCAGAGAGATGTATGGCGAACAGAAAATCAATATCCCAATTTCAACAAATTATACTGAATCAATGTATTGATTCATTATGCAAGTTAATTGGCAAGTCCCTTTTCTAAAATCAATTTTAGTGCTTCGAGTTACAGTTTGCGACCTTGTCTCAGTGACAGAGGGCAAACAATTACAGGTTCAAAGGGTTGGAACAGGTTTACTATCCTGTGCTGCCAATGCTATGCACCTGTAACCCAGTCAAGGAAAGGGTTAACGGAAACGTAGTGTTGGCCAATCTCTGGCTGAGTCTCTATCTAATCTGTCAGAGGGAGAGCCGTTGTAAAGTTTAACGTTGGTAGTCCCCAGAGAAGAAGTTGGTCATTTCATGGCACTTATTAGAACCCAAATACAAAAGTAAGCAACTAAAATTGCAGAATGTTAGAGCATTGTGTCAAATTGGTCGTTATTACTGTGACTTAGTATGTGTCAGGGTTAGTTCCATCATAGTGTTAATAGTGTCAATGAAACGGTAGCTGACATTGTTCAGTAGCTAGCTCAGAGATTATCGGCTAATGACATTACTGATTTAGCGTGGGGGGGGTAACTTTTTTGCATGCACTATATCCAGGTCACATCATCATTAGGGTCTGAGTCCGCCTAAAGGTCAAAACCTAAAATCGCCCCTGTGCGAGTTGGAAGAGATTTCATTAGCCTTTAATGAAAAGCACTTCGGCTCTCTGGGGCTTTTTAAGTGACATGGTTTTAAAAAGTGCTGTGTGGTTTCAAATGACTGGCGAGTCAATGTCTCTGTCTTTTATCAGGCCCTTTATTAACCAGTAAAAAAAAAAAAAAAAAAAGCTTTTTACCTTTCGGATAAATTCAAATGCTCCAATGGGTTTCTAAAAGTGTAGAATTTGACACTCATTGTATTTCTTAGCCGGCCAATCAGAGTCCAGGGAGCTGAACTGGAAACTCGCAGGCACTTGACATTTTACTTTTCAAACCTTTGACTGGAAACGCTAGCATGACACCAAGTTACTGGCCCGAAAGCTGCACATCTTCTGGCCTAATTGGGTAGAATGGCTAAGCCAGATATCGAGGTGACATTTTGCTGGAGAATTCCCTCAGCTCAGTGGGCCTTCGTTTATCAACGTCTGCCTGCTTTTGCCGAGTAGTTTGTTTTTGCCCTTCGCACAATATATCACCTGTCACATCTAATGGGACCCAGTATGGAGTACACAGGGCCCCAGCAGGTCCCTTGGGTTCATCATTGTTTCCATTTTCACCATTGCCACAGATAACTCCTTGGATAGCTGCAGCCCTCCACCTCCTCCATACTGGGAGCTGTCCTTGTGCCTGCATAAAATCAAATAGAGGCATTTTGCAATAAACTGGACAGAAGTCCCATTACAGTGCTAGGATTGAATTTGGATAACAACAATGGACTTATTATTTACTTACTTATTATTATTGTTGACAAATTATTCAAGAATTTGGCTGAGGGTTTCCAAAGGTTCCTTGATCAACATACCTATACAGTAGTGCAACCACATCAATACATACAACTATGCCCTAACAAAAAAAGCCTGTCTGTCTCAAAATGAATGAAAATAATGAGGCCTGGTGACTGGGAAAAATTGCTGTAAGTCTATTTGTTTGTATTAATACGTTTTTACTATTACAACGGTACATATTTAGCCTAGTTGGTGTATTTGTTTAGTATACTTTTAGGACGGACACACGTATGTGTGTGGATATATATATATATGCATTTCAAAAACCCTTCAGCTTTTAACACAAACTTTCACACATGTCAATGTTTACTTGACCTACTTTTGGGGACATTACAGACACGTCGATTAATTCCCTTTTTTCTACAACTGGGAACACAGCTTTTTATTTAGACAAACAGTCCCAATGAGGTAGTCCTTTTAGTCTGAAATACACACCACACACACCACACACACACACACACACACACACACACACACACACACACACACACACACACACACACACACACACACACACACACACACACACCACACACACACACACACACACACCCACACACACACACACACACACACACACACACACACACACACAAAGTGCTTGTTTTGCCACTGACAGCCTCAAATTAAGATACTAAGTGTCTGACAACATTAAGGAAAAGATCCCTACAGAGATATACCATTAAAACCTCTGAGACCCGTTTAACCAGAAACCACTAGTGCTAAACCCACCAGACTCCATTGGGGGGGGGGGAAAGCAATACTTTTAGCGTATAGCCAACATGTCAATCAATAAACTATAAGCTCATTGTGATGGTTGGAAAAGTGGAACAACACCACAAGACGACCTTTCATAGTTTGGTTTGTCAAATTTGAATAAAGTAGTATTTTACCATGTTAAAATGACTGTTTATTTACATAGAGTCCGTTGGGTTTTGCAACCGCAATTTTGCAGATGTTTTTATATTGTAAAAAGGATCTTACCTGACCTCCTTAAAAATCTTTTCCATAATGTTGCCAGACACTTAGAACATTAATCTAAGCTGGTCAGCGGCAAAACAAGCACTTTTGTGATGGTAAACAAGCTGGACATTTGCCCTTTCAACTTGTTGGCATTGTAGGAGTTGACCCTTGACACTTATGAAGACAGAAAGGTTAGTGACTAGGGCTGCAACTAATTATAATTTCCCATCGCTGATTGATCTGCAACCTATTTCTTGATCAGTCAAGCGTTTGGTCGACAATATGTGGTGATGGATTTCCTTAAGCCCAGGCTGACATCTTCATTATCATGTTTGTTCCGATTAACAGTCCAAAACCAAAAGATATTCAATTTATATCTAAAACTGAGAAAAGCAGCAAATCCTCACAAAACTGGAACCAAAGAAGTGTGTTGGATTACTGTTTTTTTGGTCGATGATCATAATTGACACCTTCAGAAATAAGTTTAACATCAGTTCAAACATCTGAGTGGTTTTGACTCCCATTATCCAAATAAATCGTAGAGGTTGTTAAAATAGATTTACATAGAACTGCTTGAAGTATGACATATAAAGTATTTCCTGCCAGGGCTGAGTTACTGGCATGGCTGACTAAAGTTTTACTAGACTGATGTAGCCTTTTCCTTCTGATGGCTCGCTTAGATCCAAGAAAACTTAAAACTTAGCTAAACTATAAACGGTTCTTGTATAGATCCCGGAAGCTACTGCAACACTTTCAAGCCATCTTAAATGAGGAAAGAGCTTTCTATACCTTTCAAAATAAAACCACATTGAATTCTCAAATAGTATATGGCTAAATACACATCCATGACGCCAGTTGGTTTTCTTCTATCAGCAATTAAAATGGCGATTATTTAATGGAAATTGTTCATAACGCTGCGCATGAGGCATCCCTCTACGTATTAGTCATATTCATTACCAAAACGAGCACATCATTTTGAAGCCAATAATCACATTTCCGGTATTGTTGTGTGTAGTTGGGCGACTTGACGCAGCTGTGAGTGGGACACATGAAGTTCATTTTCCACAGCTGGTGATGGCGGATGTTGTTGAAAAAGACACCATGAAGAATTACCACATAGCGTCTGAGAAAATTAACCCAGCGGCCAGTCGCTACCCTTACTGTATTGTGTGGACACCCATCCCCGTGTTATCGTGAGTTATCGCCGGCCACTGCTAGTCTGCTTCAGACCAAAACGTCGGCTGGAAGTGACAGCTTTATTAGCTCAACTAGCTAGCAAGACTTCCAACACTATCCTGTTGCTGCTGTGGCCTCGCTCTTAGTGAGAGTCAAATGAGTTGTTTAATATTAGCGAATAATTGAAAATGAAAATGTCGGTGCGTATGAAACGTTCAGTAAGCAAAGCCTACATTAGAAAGCCACGTTACACAAAGTAAATTAAAATGGGGAAACATTGACATTCTGAATACTTGAGGTCTTACTGTACTTAAAGTTCGCCTTCTTAAATGCACGTCAGAATACTAATTCTCCCTGCCAAGTATCTAAATTATTTTTAGTGACCGTATAGTCCTAAAGCAATGGAGTTAGTCGACGCAGATATTACAACTTTTGCAAATAATTTGTTACTTATATTTTAAACTGTTAACTTCCATTAATAAAGTGCTGGCAGCTCTGTATATCAGAACTAATTCAACAATATCAACCAATTCTTTCCCACATGAAACTGTAAGATCAGTTAGAATTTTTCCAGCACATTAGTTGGTTTGGGGGGTGAAAGTGAATTGATTTTCTCCCCCCCCCCCGTTTTCCACAAAACAGTCATGTTACATGTGTAATTTGCTAGTGCTACCTCCAACTGCAGTTTCAGTATTTTATCTATACACTTGCAAAACAACACTGGCCTTGTGTGTCCTGGCCAAAATACTACTTTTACATGTTAATATTAATATTTGCAAGGTTGTTGTTTTTTTGTTCAGATGGCTGCTTCCATTCATTGGCCACATGGGAATCTGTACTTCTACTGGTGTCATCCGGGACTTTGCTGGACCTTACTTTGTCTCAGTGAGTAATGACTGGTACTGTAGAATATTATGGCCTGTATGGGAAATTAAGTGACTTGACATTAGCACGTTGGATATCAGGTAAGGCAGTGAGCAGGAGTGTGGATGGCTTGATTTAGCAGTAGTCCACTGAAAACACCCCTTGAGCTCAAAGTAGACTGAAAAGTCTGTAACTTGCTCCCTCACGAGGCATGGCAGTCAGTCTGTTAAGGTCTATCATCATCATGGGTCAGAAGGCATGAGCCACAAGACTTAGACAACTTCAACAGACAGGTATTTCCACAACATGGGGATGCTAATGAAAAGATAAAGATACACATGGGTTGCAGAATCTAAAAGAAAACAAATGGGAAGTCAATATTCTCACATATCCATCTTCAACAAATAAGGATAAATAAAGCTGTCATTTAAATAACTTGGATATGTTAAGAATTAAAGTGCAGCATAAAACTCGTCTTACCAGCTGCCCTCTTAGTGAAGGTGAAAAGAGAGTGACTGAGAGGGAGTGGTGACCAGGTGGCCTCAATCAGGTAATTAGGGGTGACACGTGGAAGCAAGAACCAATCAGTGATGAGGAAAGGCAAAATGTTCCAGGAAGTGAGGTAGGTGAGGAAAGTGCCAATATAACAGAAAATAGGGATCTTTACTACATAGTCAATTACAATGGATTCCAGCAAAACAAGTTAACAGAAAAAATGTATTCATCCCCATCTACCAATAATCCATTTCTTTGCTCTTGATCTGTATGTTTTAGTATGTATCAGTATGTTTCAAACTATTACATTTCCCCCAAAATATGGCTAAATACTCATTAAGTTTTGTTTTGTCTTTCCCCTGCAACCAACCTAACCAAATGTAGTCACATCAACTATTTCATAAACAATGGACATACACTGTACAACCAGCGTAGATGGAGATGCAGTAACTTGGCTGTCAGGTTTCATTAAGCAGAAAGATTTAGTTTTTGTAACAAATAACTGTACATTTAGACCAAAACCAGCCCTGCATTGAAAAATGAATTTTCTAAATTTGTAACACTAAACCATATAAATGACCTGTTCCCAAAGAGCCCAAAAGTGTGTCGGTCCACATATGGGATTGTTCATCACAGCATTAGAAACAGTTTGTTTTTGAGCTAGAAATTTGATTTAGGTTTACATTTTTACAAACGTCTGGCCACGTTTGCGTTTAGTATAAGCGTAGTACAAAAAACACACAATGAGCCCAGGCAAATTAAAGAAACATGGGTACATAAATTATAACTTCATCAATTTTAAATAATAATTAGCAGTAAAACAATTCTTTTTTTTTTGCAGGAAGACAACATGGCTTTTGGAAGACCAACAAAGTACGTAAATGAAAATATTTGGGTCGTTATGGCTGATGTGACTCTCACTGATCTGTCAGTGAACATTGTTACAGAGAAGTAGTCAGAACAAAACCTGTTTCCTGACATCCGTCCTGCACAACAATACAGTTAGTGTTTCTCTTTGAATGTAGGTACTGGATCCTTGACGTTAGCAAAGTCTACGCTAGTGGCTCCAATGCCTGGGACACAGCGGTGCACGATGCTTCAGAGGAGTATAAGCACAGGATGGTAAATAGGTGCTCTTGTGGACACGCCTTTTATTCACTTTTATTAACGAAAGTGGAAACACCAGGAATGATTTGTACTCTTGTTTTCTCCCAAGCACAACCTCTGCTGTGACAACTGTCACTCACATGTCGCCATGGCTCTCAATCTGATGCGTTATGAAAACAGCACCTCTTGGAACATGGTCAACCTCTGCCTCCTTGCTCTGATCCATGGAAAACATGTGAGGTAAGAAGGGTTAACAGGGCCTGTCTCTGAGAATACGGTTTGCTGGGGTTAGAGTGATGTATGGTGTAGAGAACCAAATAAACTTTCCAGCTATGGCAAAGACAAGTTGAGTTGTTGGGGAAGGATGTGCAACATAACTTAAACAACGGGAGATTTCACAGAGATAAAAAACAATACTGATGATCTCAGTGTGTGAAAATATAAATCTGGTGTAACATCACATCAAATCTGTTTGGAGTGGACTCCATTGGCAATTTCAACCAAAACAGGCGTGACCCCATAAGCTGATGTAAATATTGCATCAACATTCATTTAAAAACATGGCAGTTATAATTCTGCGTGTTGCTCTCTACAAGTCTATTGCCGCCGTGGAACGCGCCCCTATGTCCCAGTGTGTTGTTTGTAACTGTCAATATTATGTTTCCTATATTAGGTTTTCTGAATATAAAAAAATAAGGAAATTTGGTCCCAAAAAAAAAAATAAGTCTATTGCCGTGTTTCCACTCAATGGCTCATCTCAACTTTTTTTTTGATACAAGCAGTTTTTCTTTATTCGTTTTCCACTGCGGATTGTACCCTCTAAGTGTAGGCGGAATTCTCAGCTGATTGCCATAGCAACAGCACGTGAAACGTCTGGGACATCATTTCATTTGATGTGAAAATACATGACCGACTTGCAGCACAAGGCCTCGTGTTAAACATAAAAAAAGACTCATTTTTGAATAGTTCTACTTTTTCCACATAGAAACAAACATAAGGCAGTGTTAGTACACTGGTTGGTTTTTTGATGTAGCTCTAATCTATCGCAGTGGATTTAAAGAGAAATGGTGACTGATAACTATGAAGCTGAAAGACATCCATAGAAGGACAGTTAATAGTCTTCTGTCCAAAAATATCTGCATTTTATATGCCTTAAAAGCCCAAACTAGAGCCTACCCTATAATCTGAAGCTGCTCCTTTCCAAGCCACCATGAGAAGTAGGGCTGATCCCCACGGTGATCCCGGGGGCTCGGGGAGGATTTTACTGGTATGCCTTGAACCTGTTGTGTCTCAGGATAGAAAGGAGAACCCTGATTCTTGGCAAGTAGTAAGAGTGTATATGGGGCCTTGCTCCATGCGGCCTTTGAAAACTTGTGTTACAGGGATGGACTACACATCCCAGAGGCTCTCTGGTGAGTCCCCACAGTCCCTTCCCTCTGACGTTACTTTGGTGCACAGTGGCAAATATGTCGGCAACCTTTACTTAGCTTTCCTTCTCGTATCGTCGTTATCAACGGCACAGATCAAAATGCCTCTGGGTGCAAAGAATAGACCTACAACCAATCAGAGCAAAGAAACACGACCTAAAACCAGTCAAGAGTTGCGGTAGGGTCACACATTTTCTCAAATTACTGCTAAACGGTACACTAAAATGTGTTTCTGATAACATTTTAGGTGACAAATAAGCAGCACAGAACCTTGATTCCTATTTGATCAGAACCACCATCTGTGACAGTGTGATCTGAGTTTTGTGAGCCTGGTGCGTTGCACTGGACTGAGAATGCCAGTTGTGTCCAGTAACAACGTTCAAGCATAGTCTTAATCCTGCCCCATGTTGGATACACCGTTGCGATTGGTCCGTCCAGACTCTGAACGGCTGGAAAGCTGTTTGAAATGGGAGGGACGCCTGACGTAGTATCTGCCAGAGCAAGTGAAACATGAGCTGGCAGATTGGTCTGGTTTCCAGGTAAATGGGCTTTGTACACTTGTACAAAAAAGATCCATTAGTACATATTGTTCATGGTGACACTTGGATCTCCATGCTATGCTCCTCACCTTCATTAATCTGTCTCTCTTCTCCTCGCTGTGGGGGTTCTCTGCCTGATTCAGCTGTGCAGGCTTTCTGAAGACCTGGCTGCCGTTCCTGATGCTGATGGCCATCATCCTAACAGTGACCCTGGCCATCAACCTGCGGTGACCTGGGGACCCAGGTTCAGGACACGGTGGACCCCCCTGCAGGTCCAAAGTGGGGTTGACCTTTTAAACAACAGAGGGGGAGGGGGCATCTGACACTTTCGAGCAAAAAGTATCCAAGGACGTGAAGACTACTTTCCTCCGAGAGAAGATTGTTGGGCAGGAATGTGAAACATATCCCGACACCGGCTTGGGTTTGGGGGGAGCAGGCAGCCTGTTAACTGGCACAACTCCGGCATGTGAAGCTGGAATGTCCTCGTTATGGAAATGCATTTCTGCTGAGTCATTTATTTCAGGAGAAGTGACTGAACACACCACCAACCACGCCAACAGGCGTAATGGATTATGACTATTGACAGCCTAACAGCAGGGTTAAGCCATCGCCTCCTGCAAAGTGTAGACGTTGCATTGATAGCTGAATAGAGGAACATACTTACTGTTGAAGTCTCCGAAGGAACACATTCCTGCCTTGCTTTCCGATTTTAATGATCTTACAATAATGGATTGGGAGTGTAACCCCAGGATCCCAGTGCTCCTAGAATGCCATTTTTTTTATATACTGGGGAGCACAAACATGTTAAGTCAATTAGATGCCTTTCTAGGGAATTTATTGCATTTCATGCTTGATCTAATGTAGCTCTTCTACAATACTGCGACTTAAAGCGGAACATGCCAGAGTAGTTTGTATTTTTGTGCATTTTCTTAATTAATTCCGTAGGATATCGGAAAATCTGCATCTTCTAAAAAGAAATATTTTCTCAGAGATATGTTGGACATGTATCACCTCATGGTACTATAATAGGTTTACAATAAATGTTTTCATACCTCTATCTACAGATCATCTGGGCAACGATCGTAGCAACCTCAGTGAATGTGGCTGTGGAAAATACCCAGAGAAAGACAGAATAGTTGATCTTCTGGTTTTCTAAACATGTGCCAAAGGTAGAAGAATGGAAGACCAAGTCAAACTGTATCCTTGAATATCTAACTGGTTATTTAGTGGAACAGCTCATTGGTGAGCCCAAAGCCTGTTAATGGATCAGAGTCATGAAACTTGGTCTGGTCTCTTGGTTTAGGACATTTTTCATTAGAGATATTGACTTTATAAGAAGAAGCAGGAGTCAGTGCCTAAAAAAAAAAAAAAAAAAAAAAAAAAAAAGACCTCTCTCACAGATCCTTTTATATATTATATTTTAATTTTGTGTTATTTTTGACACGTTTGGCAAAAGAAGAAGGTATTTCCACATGATGGTTGGCACTTGAAATCCGTTGCCATGGCTGTCGTGAGTAGATTTAAATCCCCTCATTGTTTGCAATCAAACAGGAAAATAAAGTGCAGAGCCCTCCCTTTTGTCCACGGTGCTGCCAGAAGCAGCAGGTAGCCAGGATCCTCAGGTTTTTCTCTCTCGCCGACCCCTGCTGAATATCCCCCGTCACCCCGGCTCCTAACCAGCGTCGCTCCTGCTGTTTTCCACATCTGCACATCAGATTCAAAGGTCATTGTGAAATGTCAGTTATGTTTCACAAAGCTTTGATCATGTACCATCCAACACCCTGCAATAAGCCAAAGTAGATGTCATTTTAAGTTTGATGTTACGGATTAAAACCCGTTTTATTTGACTGTATTTAGGGTTTAGGGCTAACACAGTGCCAGTTTTCTACATTACTCTCCTGCTTGGGCTTCTGTTGAAAGCAGATTCTGTGGCCTCTTGTGTATATTTCACCCATGTTGCCTGTAAATATTTGATCATACATTAAACATTACACTAGGTGCTCTTTACATACTTTGCAAACTTGATCGCACACTCTACAGATCTGTCCTTTGAAGAATTTACAGTGTCATTTTTATCCTCTTTACTCCACTTTTGCATATATCCTCTCTGCAGCTTTGTGCCTAAATGAATGCGGGGTTGCGTGTGTGTGTTTGTGTGTTACGCATGCACACAGCGATCGGGGAGCGCATGAAGCATGCCGGCATGTGTGTATGTTTGAGAGAGAAGTTTGTGTTTGACACATACTGTGGTTTCTTGATTAATAATCAGTGGCGTTTCATTGCAGACAACTGGCTCATGATTGGTTTTTATATGTATTACTCCATTTCCTTGTCTTAATCTAGTTCACGTTTTATGCAAATGCTGGTAAACCTTAGAAAGAATAAATAATAAATTAGACTGTAACAGGCCTGCTTATGTTAATGTTAGCTGCAGTAGCCTGTACTGTGCCGTGTGTAGCTACAGTCTCAGTAGATTAGAGCTGCATTCAGTTTATCAAAGCATTAAAACGTATAAACTGAGATTCTGCCCTCTATTTGAACAATAAATACTCTTTATGAAAAATATTGTTTTGGGAATGTTTTACAGGTTTTTTGACACTTTGGCACCAATTTCAGAACCTTGACGTCATTTTTCAAACCTCTAGACACAAAACTCACAACCAATGATCAAAATGCACATTTTTCCAAAACTCTAATACTTGTTTGCTTGGCTCCAATACACATAAGCCTAAAATGATTTTTTTCATTTAACAAAAATTACCTGTTCAATATGACACAACTTAACATCAAAGTACTACTACTTCAAATAGCAATCCACACATTACGTTTCAAATGATTGTCTATTCATTTCATTACAGTGATCTAACTATCAATTAATACTACAGCTCAAAAGTATAAGTACCTGTTGCATTACTCTTAATGCATAGTTGTATGGAGACAGAAACAAGATTCCATGTTTAGATCATGAAAGTTTCAATATGCCGAGATATATTGTTGGCAATTAGCGTGGAGCATAAACCAATTGGACTACATTATCTGGATGTAATATTTCATCATCATTCTTTTCTGTAATGTACCGTTAATCAGAAACTGTTTCTATGGTCCCGTGTACCACCTTTACTGTAAGACTGTTTACAGTATTGACAGTACTGCACTGTATGCATGCAGGCCCTTGGAACTGCCTGTCCAATTCTGCCAACTTGTTACTGATTATATATATATATATATACACTGTATATATTCGTACCACATTTTTTGCCATGCCAGAAGGTTTTTTCCAAGCTGTTTGGCTAAATGCGATGTAGATGAGAACCTGTGGCCAAATTTTTCTTTTTACAGTACAAGCAAGTTGAGGAACTCTGCATTTGATGTTTTACAGCACTGTCTTTTCTTTTCTATTTCCTAGCTAATTGTTTAGCTTTGATTCAAACAAACCTACGTTGTGATTCTACTGTATTGTTTTTCATCAATACATTTCAGATCTTCTTCAATGATTTCCCCTTGTCTGTAGTATTCTCTCTACTACTGCAGTGCTTTTACAGGGATGTATTTTCATCTAGTACCATAATGAAACCTATTTTGTACTACAATATCGAATGATTGTATGAACAACGACACAGTGAAACTATGGGTAGCTTGTGTATGGGCGATCTAAAGTAACGGTTCAATGGTATTTCACCATACATTAGTTTTTTGAACCAATGATTGTGCTAAAGTGCAAGATTTCTTTAAAGATATGAATGCAGAATGCAATGTTTTGAACAGTGGACAGCTTGTGTTACAAGTGATGACAGTTTTAAGTTTTGAAAAATGACATCAAGGTTCTGAAATTAGTAGCAAAGTGATTGTAAAAACAACTGTAAACCTTCCTCCTGTGACCTTTATATTTTAAATTATTGGGAAATTAAGATGTAGGACTTTGAATGCAAACAAGCCGACTGGTGGACCCTGTATTCAGAGTGAGGTTACTAAAAGTAGCATGTGTATACAAAAAAAATTGATATATATTATATATCTGCTCATCATGTCTAAACGGCAGTGACACTTTACGTCTCTGTCCAAATTTAGAGAATGTGCCCGTGGAAAATACTTATAGAAACAAACATGAAAAGCCATTTGGTTCTCTGTAATTGCTCTAAATGTTGGAAAATAGAAGACAAACTTTCCTTAAATATGTCACATGTTTTCTTTAGTGAAACAGCTCATTCATTACATTTGGGCAATTAAGGTAATGAGTGAGAATGAATGGCCCCTTTGAAACACAACATTGTCATTATTACAGCTTTTGACACACACACAACCATATATATATATATATATATATATATATATATATATATATATATATAAGGAGATTCAGGACTTTAGAAGATAAATAGTACACCAACCCTTTATTGGAGTGCATGTGCAAGAATGCATCATTCAATGGAGATGATCTGAATGGTTTGGATGTCCCTGCTGCGGTGCCTTGTTGTATCCAAGAGCCAGGTCCAGGAATGTGGAGACCTGTGGTTCCCGCGATTCAGTCCGCTGACAAAAGACAGTTGGGATGCTATTATTAGTGCCCTATCCATATATACTCATACCGCTCTGCAATTTCAAAACCCTCTGTTGTTTCTCTAATCCCCCAAAATATCTTTTATGCTGCAGATCATAATAGCCCACGAGGGATTTCAAGACTCCTGCAAGTGTGAAATCTGAATGTGTTTATGACTTACAGCTATAATTGCCAATAAAGATGTCTATTATTGTAGAATTTTGTCAGGAGTTTTTATTTGTTAAAACAAACTGGATTTTCCAGCATTGAATTTTGACAACTGTGTGTTCCATCAAGGCTGTCAGCAGGAGGGATGATGTTAGGATTTCACGGCGTTCTGAGCCATGAAAGGCAAAGCAGAAGTTTCTATACATGCACTCTGAAGTGATTCCAGTAATAATCATTATTTAAGCTCTCAGAATAAACACTGAGTAAAGGGAAGCCGTCTCAGCTTTGATACTCTACTATCTAGCCTAGTGGCTCCAAGTCCCACTCAGTGGCCATTATCCTGCAGAGCATCATGGCATTCAAGAGAATGGGGATCAAAGGCTTTCATTAGTCATCGTCTCCCACCCCCCACCCAACACACACACACACACACACACACACACAGACACACACACACACAGAGACACCCCTCCCCCACGTTTATCATACCACCTGGGTAGGTGGCAAAGACCAGGGACATCTATTCCACCAATTAGTAAGTAGTCAAGTTATGGCTAAGTCATTGCATTTACCAGTTTTAGTTTTTCTTTCTTTCTTTCTTTTTTTTATAAAAACCTCTATAACACAACACCAGAGTATAAAAATAAGACAATGATTCTTGACAACATACTAGTTTTTAAATCTGCCCTTCTGGGACTTTTATATCCCATTTTGTTATTTTAAAAAACAAACACCTTGCAACAGGTTTTTTGTGTGCTGCAATACAGTCACAAAAGTCCAGATTTCCATATGCAAATTTCAGGTGTGAGGGGCTGCATAATTGGATAATCGCCTTTGACGCCACATGGTTATATTTGGCCGCACCGCGCGGAACTGTGACTATGGAGAGAAAGCCGAGAGCGCAGCCACTTTCTCCTCTCCATGCCAGCAGCGGCTGCTCCAGACTGGGAGCAAGACCTCGTGGATCCGGACAGAAGCCCCTCCCCGCATATCATCGCGCCAGGCGATGGTCCTTTTAATTTCATTGTTGGAGAAGAAGCGACGCCCCGCTTCGCCACTGCAAAGGATCAAACACCCCCTATGATCAGCACGACCCCCAGTTCTGTTCTCATGGAAATCAGAGCCTGCCTCCCGGCCACACTTTTCTGCAGAGATGCAAAGTTGAAGCGCATTCCCAGCCGGGACAACGGACCCTAACGATGTCTTGGAGGAGCTGATCGTTTTATCCCTTTTCTCGTGTGCGCTTCTCTTTCGTATCTTTTGCTCGCCGTACACTTTTCTTTCTCTCCCAACATGCTGGATTTGGCGCAGCGCGTGGTCTTCTGCGCGCTCCTCGGCTCCGTTTACGCGTCGTGCCCTCCGCGCTGCGAGTGCTCCGAGGCGGCTCACACCGTGAAGTGCGTCTCCAGAGACCTTCGGAGTGTCCCGACCGGGATCCCCGGATACACCCGGAATCTGTTCATCACGGGGAATCAGATCCGTCGAATCGGTCCGGAGTGTTTTAAAGGGCTGGATAATGTGACGAACCTGTCTCTGAGCAACAACAGGTAAGACTCTCCTAGTGACTCCTGTCTCTGTCATTATCATAATGCAATGCAAACATATCGAGGGGAATCCAAAATGCATAATTCCTCTAAGATACATTTAACAGAAGACGTAGGCTATTTTTAGTCATCAGTTCAGTCCAGATTGTTCCAGAAATATAGCAGCCAAGCAGATTTCATCATTTTCTTTAAAGAGGGGTTTTGCAGACTTTTAAAGTGTATTATAATGACAACTACATTACATTTTAGTTTTACTTTGATCCAGTGTCTAAAATCATCACTTTCCCCCAACATTGTTGCTCTTGTATGTGATTTGAAAGTGTGAATGATATCTCATGGATCTCCTCAAATCCAGAATTTCCGAGGTGGAGTCCCACACCTTTGCCGGACTCCGCAGCCTCCGCTCCCTGGATTTGAGCAACAACCAGTTAGCAGTGGTTCACCCCGAAGCCTTCACTGTGCAGAACCAGTCTCTGCGGGACCTCAACCTGAGCCGAGCCCTCTACAACCACTCGTCTGTGATGGACTTGGCCACGTCTCTGCGCTGGAGCTCCCTGGGGATGCTGAAGGGACTGGACCTCTCCCACAACGGCCTCATCTATTTACCCTCGCACATCTTCTCCCACCTGGGCAGCCTGCAGCGGCTCCAGCTTTCCAACAACTCCCTGGTGGCCATCCACAACTCCACCTTCTCGGGTTTGGATTGTCTGCAGGAGCTGGACCTGACCCTCAACGCCCTGAAGACGATGTCCGAGGAGGGCCTGCGAGAGCTGGACTCCCTGCCCAGAGCCAATCTCCTGCTGGGGGAAAACCCCTTCACATGCACGTGTGGAATCGAACCATTTGCTCTGTGGCTCAACAGATCACAGGGACGCATTAGTGACGCCATGGGCCTGGTGTGCGCCTTCCCAGCCAGCATGAGAAACACATCCATGCTGGCTGTGGGCACGCTGACGCTGGGTTGCCACCAGAGCGGCGCGGGGGCGGACCTTGCTTTGCAGACCTCTTACGTCTTCTTGGGTATAGTCCTGGGCTTCGTTGGCCTGATCTTCCTCTTTGTACTTTATCTCAACCGCAAGGGCATCAAGAAGCGCATCAATGACTTGCGCGACGCCTGCCGGGAGGTGTGGGAGGGCTACCACTACCGCTTTGAGATCGACTCTGACCCCAGGTTATCACAGGTCTGCACGAGCGTTGACGCGTGAAATGGACTCTTTTCTAATCCATTCATCAGACTACATCTACACTACGTTTTGATTTAAAAAAAAGAAAAGAAAAAAGAATAGCTTTTGTGAAGTTCAGGCCTCGCGTGCAAACCACTTTGGTGTTCCGGAGCCCGTCAAAAAGACATTTGGAAACACTGCTGACACGTTTATATTTGAAAACTCGGTTTGCCTTGTAATCTGGACGGGCACAAACAGAGACCTTTGGAAACGACAACGCATGTCACTCAGTCTTATGGGTTAGGTAGCTGACATACATTTCAGTAATAGTTCCACCTCGTCATTGGTCCAAGCTAATATGGATGGAGATTATTTCTGCAACTGGAGCTAAAACTTGTGTGAAAACGCTGCTTCAAAATTAAAACGTCGTAGCACAGATATAGCCTTTGTAGCAAAATGTAAAAAGTGTACAGATTTGTCTGTAAATATATTCATACAACAATGTTAACAATCTTTCAGCTTTGTTGTTTAAAGCATGCACTGCTCCTTTAATACAGCCACTCTCAGATTGGTTTGTGAGTCAAATGGACATGATTGTTGTACAGGGAGTTCCCGGATGGACATTTCTTATGTTCTTGCCTGCTCCTTATGTCCACACAAAGGCAACAGCAAGTGCCTAAAGTCAGCTAGGTGCTTGTTTCCTAATCAGAGGGATCTAAACTGAACTCACTCTCTACATGGCTCATTTGCATTCATCACTCTGTCAGATCCTGTCTTCATATTTGGCACGTAGAAAAGCAACAAAATCCTGCAATAAAATCCTGACACTAAAAAACAAACAAAAACAAGCCTCTGGGAATTTAAAGCACAATCGCTCTTTCATCTTTGAACCATTTCAAGCCCTTTGGTCACCGCGTCCCTCAGCCCCAGGGTGCCACAGAGGAATTAAGCTTTCCTAAAATCACCACCCTGCTCCTCTTTTGGCTGTTGGATTTGAAGGGGCGGACAATTCAGTGCAGAGCAGCGGAAATCTCTCTCTCTCTCTCTCTCTCTCTCTCTCTCTCTCTCTCTCTCTCTCTCTCTGCTTTTGTTTTTGCCAACTGCTTGAGTTTTATTGTCAAAATGATGAGAACCAGTCCTGGGCTGAGGCCTCTGAAAGCAATCTCCCCCCTCCCTCCTTTTAAGACAACAGCCGCTCTGGAGGCACTTTGAAAGAAAAGTCTGGCTCTACACGTTTTTCTGTTTAGGGGGAACCCCCCCCCCCCCCCCACTCCCCAATGATAAGATACAGATGATTCTGAAACACCAGCTACATTGTTTCATTCAGCAGTTTGCTCTGACCAGTGGAGTACGCCTTATGAAAAGAAAGACTGTGTTCTTAACCTTTTGGTTTTTCTCCTACCTTCTATGCTTCCACAGTTGGGGTTATGCAATGCTAAGAAATGTGTTGTTTTCTAAGAGCCATTCCTCAGAATAACACTGGCTCGAGAGCTGTACATGAATGTCAATACATTTATTTCTCAACCTTTAGATTTACACGCATGTGTCAATTGGATGAAGTTGTAACCTGCATGAATCCCAATGAAAACATGTTCTTCTTTTCTCAAATGTCACATGTTGTTGAGACTCTCACATTGTTCAAAGCCAAAGCAGCATCTTCATCAAGATGTTCTCCAAACTCCTCCTAGCGATCCAGATATGTTAATACCAAGGAGACATGTTACTGCATGTGTAATGACAAAATAAAGCTCTA
The DNA here is from genome assembly GCF_008692095.1 of Etheostoma spectabile. Taxonomy (NCBI): domain Eukaryota; kingdom Metazoa; phylum Chordata; class Actinopteri; order Perciformes; family Percidae; genus Etheostoma; species Etheostoma spectabile. The sequence continues at coordinate 20,751,599 of NC_045746.1, read as the reverse complement.
GAAAGTCGTGTCTGTATCCTCATTTGGCGCACATGTAATCCGCATCAATGAATGCATTCCTAATATTTACGCACTTAACTGGTGGTATCATTTCTCCGAGCTGCAGAACCACATTAAGCCGGGCATTTACTCGCCGAGGAGAAAACAATTGAGGCTCGTACACTGATCACAAAGGGCGGCTCGGATGGCGAGACGCCTCAAATAAGCTTTGTTTTCCGGTGCAAAAGAGATGCCTTGTGAGACCCGTTCTCCCTCTCTGTCCTCACAGACAGCCATTATGCCGCCGCATAATAGGATTCACTCACGGTGACAAAGTTGAGCGCTCTCATCCAGCTATTGTTAAAGTGGCATCATTCTTAATAATTGCCTGTGGGAGAAAATCCCAAGAGTTTTCTTTTTCTAATACGGAGCGTGTGTCCCCCGGGGCGTTAGGCCAGCCGCGGGTTATTGGTGGCGGTTGGCGGAACCGAGAGAAGAAAGATCATTCCCTGTATGTCATTACTTCCGCTTTCCCTCATTAAAGTGTGGATTAGGACCTGGGCCTTTTTTGTCTTTTTATGAGTCAGGCTATTTGAAAAATATATGGTCCGTTTGCTATATGGCTGTGCAAGACTGTCTCAGCAGGAATGCAATGAAAACAGAGGCACCCTACAAACGCATCCAGGCGTTCTCCATTACTCCCAGTGTAGAGAGGCTTGTTAAAAACACAAAAAATGCTCCAATTACAGTGTTCTTTCAGACTGTTGCACACATCTGATTAAAGATCACGTCTTTATTTCAACTTTGCTTGCTATGTCTTGCATTCCCACAAGCCATTTGTTATACCGCTGAGGTTTTCTTTCAAGGAAGCGGTTTTAAAAACAGCTTTATGTTGATGTATGTACACCATGTGGTTTTTGCTATTGCAAAAAAGAAAATACAAATTGAATTATTTTTTTTAATTTTTTCTCAGTGTTGAGAATGTTCCTCTGGAGTACAGCGGGCTTTTCATTTCATAGAGCTCCTGTCTCCGGGAACATCTTGGCGCTATTACACAGCTTTAATGGCCATGATAGGGAATATGCCTTAAAAGTGAACACCACATCTGTGAGGAATTGAACATGTTAAAAACAGACCACAACAGTCAGCAGCATGACGACAGAGACAAAGTGACATCCCCCCCCCTCCCCCATCCCACCCCACCAGCATGCTATGACAAATACAGCTGTCTCCCTCTCAACTGTGACACACGTCATCATTTACGTTTACCATCTCACACACAGACATCTGATACAGTCTGCTTTCCATTTGGTTCCCCACTTTTCAAAGCAAACCAGGCATAGGACTCAAACAAAGTCTAGCATCCCTTATCTTCCCTTTCCGTCTTTTAACAATAAACTTAGTTGCCGTGGTGGAATGTAACTAAGTACTGTACAAATGCGAGGTACTATATTGAGTCTTGTGTTTCCATGCCACTTTCTACTTCTATTCCGCTACATTTCAGAGGGAAATATTGTTCTTTTTACTCCACTACATTCATCTGACCTGGACTCAGGACTGTGCAACACGTTCCCCCCCCCCCTTCTTTTATCTCTGCACTACCTATACTTTATATTTTTATATTTTATATTCTTATATTTTATATTTTTATATTTTGTGTCAACACTGTAAAGGGGTTGCTTCAATCTCACTGCACAGGTACTGCACTCGTGTATAATGACAATAAAGGCATTCTATTCTATTCTAGTTACTTTACAGATTAACATTTTTTGCACGCAAAACAGTTTATAAAATGTGATGTTTTATTATAAATTAAACTACCCAAAAACGGCCTACAAGTCCAGCTGAAATGATTAGACCATTAATCACTTAGTTGACAGAACTGTTTGGATCGTTTCCAGTTTCTAAAATGGGATTTTTCTGCATTGAGTCCTTTACATTTTTTTGAATACTTTATGTGCATTTTCCTGACAATACTTACATATTTTTACTTAAGTAACATTTTCAATGCAGGACTTTGACTTGTAACAGAACTTGGACCAAGGTAAAAGATCTGAATTCTTCTTCCAAGGCTGCTTATTTGTGACGTGAGCTTCCTGTATGCCAATCCATCATGTCAGTAAAGGTGTAGACTAAACCACAGAAGTGGTTCCAGCGGGGTAGCACCCATTGTTCTGCTGCTCACTTGATCAATGGGACTAATTGGGTTTGCCAGAGGATGCAGGCAAGGAGGAGTTGGTACAGCTGGCCCAACTACCCATTAAAGCCAACTGGACCCCCCATTTATCACCCATTAAAGCCAACTGGACCCCCATTTATCACTTTCATAAAGGCTGGAGCTAACACACAGAGCACACAGTACACACATACCTGAATCCTGGTATTCGTTAAAACTGTATTCAGATACTCTCTCTTCTTTCTGACATCACTATTCAAAGTCATACATTTGGCTAAAGCAGCTCCTTAGTTTACTTTGTCAAAATTGTAATAATTAAAAAAGATAAAAATGTAAACAAAAAAATGCTTGCATTGATAGCATGCATTAGTGTTCTCTGGGTAGTGCAGCACACATGTTAAGTAGTACAATATTTGTGTGGATGGGTACTAAAATAAATTCATTACAGTATAGCACTTGAGTGGTGGAAGAAGTATTTAGATTCTTTACTTAAGTAAAAGTACTAATACCACACTGTAAAAATACTCCGTCACAAGTAAAAGTCATGCATTGAAAGTAGTACTTAAGTATCATATTAAATATTAAATATAAAAATATAAAATATTAAAATACTCAATGCAGAAAAATTCTCACATTTTAGAAACTGGAAATCGTTATATTGTTGGGATATATATGATAAAAACATGGTATTTAAAAACTACATTAAGTAACTAAAGCTGTCAGATTAAAGTAGTGGAGTAAAGCTACAGTATTTCTCTACTAAATGTAGTGGAGTAGAAGTAGAATCTGGCAGTACATGTAAAGTACAAGTACATCAAATCTGTACTTATGTACAGTAATTGAGTAAATGTACTTAGTTACCATCCACCACTGCTCGTCCCATCCGTGAGATAATAAGAAGGCAGTAAGCATGATTGGTCCACATACAGTAAAGGAAATAAGACTATTACTGTTACCCTATTACCCTACTGTCATTTCTGACTACTTGATATACAAATCTCTATGTTTAAGTACATGTGAGACCCTAGCTAAACTGGTTTTGTTAATGGTGTTTTTCCCCTGCATGGTACCTCGTTGACTCGCCTTTTTGGTTTTTCCCCTATGAAAAAAAGGGCCTGGTTCCTGCCAGCAGGTACTTTTAGTATCACCTCCGTTGAGGTTCCAAGCGAGCGGAGGCGATACCAAAAGGCACGAAGCAATACTAATCTGCAAAGGAAAAGGAGGACGGGGTACCGCGGTCGCATCGAGCAGGTACCATGTAACATGAAAACACCATGAGAGAAGCCCTTCTTTGGTTTTGCTGGTGGAAACAAACCAGCTTTAACGCAGCTAAACAGGCTGAAGACAGGCAGCTGGACTCTGGACGGTAGAACCTGAGATTACATGCTACCGTTACAACTACAGAGGGGTTGTTGAGAGGTTGGGTTCTTCTATCAACATGAACCTGCAACACAAAACCATCTTACCAGCTGCCCTCTTAGTAAAGTAGGGTGACCAGACGTCCCCGGTTTCCGGGGACAGTCCCCGATTTTGGCGACCTGTTCCCGGCTGGATCTGTCCCCGGTTTTCACTGTGACTGACAGACCCGAAATTGGAATGAAAGAAAGAAAATACTGACAAAACGTAGCCAATGGTCGCACACCCTACACACGCAGGCTCAAGGCAGCCAGAGCTGCTCAGAGATGTTTTAGAAAGCCGTATTTTACGATGCTAAAAATACTGATTATTTTCATGGAGTCTGGTGGGTTTAGCGAACGCAATTACGCAGACTTTTATGTTTTAAAAAGGATCTTAATCTTTAACAGGAAGGTCCACCTCCTTAGAAATCCTTTCCATAATGTTGTCAAACATTATTCTGAGTCTGTGAGCAGCAAAACAAGCACTTTTATGAACGTAAATACAAGCTGGACCAATATCCTGTTAACTTACATTGTAGCTTGTTTCTGCCGACTGGAGCGATCTTGTTTAATACTGCATCAATGTCAAAGGAAAATATGTCCTTAATAGTTTTTAATGTATCTGATTCTCAAGGAGCTGTTGCAGAAACAAGCCTTGAGCAGTAAAGCAAAAGCTGTCAGTAGTTCAGTAAACATTACAACATTATGAAATATTAAGACTTTCTATCTTGAAATATTAGGACTATTAGGACTTTCTATTTTGAAATATTAAGACTTTCTATCTTGAAATATTAGGACATTTTATCTTGAACTATTAGGACTTTTTATCTTGAAGTATTAGGATTTTTTATCTTGAAATATTAGGACTTTCTATCTTGAAACATTCCCCTCTGAGGTGTAGTGGAGTGGAGTAGGAAGTAGCAGCAGGGGGGGTCTAGGATCAGATCAGCCCCTAATGAGAACAGCTCTAGGTCTAGTGTCCCCGTTTTAAGTTTTACAAAAATAAAAACATTACTTGTTTTGGAGGTAAATACGCTTCGGAGCTGAAAATGTCCCCAGATGTTGTCTGAGAAATCTGGTCACCTTATAGTAAAGGTGAACAGAGAGTGACTGAGAGGTAGTGGTGACCAGGTGGACTCAATCAGGTAATTAGGGGTGACACGTGGAAGGGAAGTGAGCTACAGGTAGTGAGGTAGGTGAGGAAAGCAATTGCCAAAAGATAAAAATAGGGATCTTTACCGGTACAGCCTCTGGGCGTTAAAACTGAGCTCCCATTAGCGTTAGTTTCATTGCAAAACAGGCAGGTTGCCCAGTCAAAACTATGCACTTTAACTAGCTTACCCAGGGCCAGACGCATGAGTAAAATCATCATATTTAAGTTGATGCTCTGCTTGTTCAACAGTTGTTTGATAAATTAAAAACATCCAGAGAGGATTTGAATTGCTATTTTTCGTGGAACATTTGGACCCCGCAAAAGAACAATGTCACGTAAAATATTAAGCAAAGTTAACAGTTCAATACAGTAACGCAAGCTATTTAAATTAGCTGGTCACATGGTTAAACCTCATTGTCTCTTACCGGTGTATCGTTGTGTGTACTCCGTCCATACATCCCACCAACCGGTCCTAAACCGTCCCAGTGTGAGAGGAAAGAACCAAACATGCCTGCTTTGTTGCACGATCCAATTTTTTGGTTCAAAATTCAGAGTGTAGCTTGCTAGCTCGTAGGCTGTTGTTGTTTCCTGGAGGAATTTCGAGAATGGCAACACACAGAGAGCAGAAGGCCTGATGTCAGCCTTTATCCTGGAAATGTTCTTCAGTTGATCCAGACAACAGAAGCAGCCACCCACAAAGCTTTGCACGTACCAACAGCCTTAAAGAGCAACTCTCGCCAAAATGCAACCTAGGGTGTTTTTGTGAATGTACCTGAGTCAAACTTTAGTTTAAACACATATTTAGGACGGACACGCAACTTTTAACATATACCGTATTTTTGATTTTCGGTCAAATGGCCTTTTGAATGGGAGTGCTAGGGTCCACTACTATGATTGCATCAAAATCATAATTTTTAAAACACTAAGAAGGCTCGACACAACATGAGACTGTGCTCCAAGTATCACCAGGGGCTCTACACTCAGCATTGTTGGTGTAAACAGACTACACAACTTACCAAAAAGAAAGGTTTTAACAACTCACTGTAGCTGTTGGTGGATCCGCTCTCCGCCATCTTGCCAGTCAAAATAAGTCGATCTCCAAATGCAAATGAACGGAGTCCTTAGGAGGAAATGTCATTTCTATATGGCGCTCCTTTTTCAACTAAAAAGTCAATATTGGTTTTCACTAACCACAAAACGATGAAATCTCCGTGCATTCATATGGAACTAAGCTTTAGGAGCTTTACTCTCCTCCCTGTTATGTTGCATCCGGAGATGGACTCATTTTTTTTCCCTGGGCCGTGAGCACACTTAACACGTAACAAGCAATGACCCTTCACATGTAATACGTTGACTTTCTTTCAGGGACAAACTTAATGGAGCTTGTGCAATTATTACAATTAAAACTCACAACGCAAATGGATTTGATTTCAGTACCGCTTGGGTATGGTTGCCACAGAGTTTGTACAACATGAATGTGTTCACATGTCACAATGGGATTCTTTATGCTTTTGAAATTTAAACAAAAACCTCCTGGTGCTGAACCGCAATGGTTCCCTTAGACCAGTGGAAAATGGGAAACAAATGTTCTGTCTCGTGTAAAACTCTCCACTGCAACAATGCAGCTTCCCTCTGAAGTCTTCACGACTGTTTCTCCATTGATCTCCAAATTGACTACAACTGTAAAAGGAGCGACAGCACTGCTCTGGCAGGCTCTGGCAGGCTTCAAAGCCCCCCCCATCCTGACTCCCACAATTTCCCCTCCTCTGGGCCTCGGAGCAGAGAGTGTCCTGAAACCTTGTTGTGGGCACCGCTGTCCTCCAGCTGGCCACGAATCGGCCTCTCCATCCATGTGGCTTGTCACAAGTTTTGTTTTGCTGTTGCTGTGGTTGTTTATAGGAGAATAAGGTTAGGGAGTTTTCAATAAGAGAGACATATTTCCCGGTGCCCCATCCGGCCTCATTCTCTCACACTGTGAACGAGCCCCTCCAGCTGCTGAAATTCATACAAAAGGTACCCCTTTTCTGCTTTAGGTTCTCACAAAGATCATCAAGGGAGAACAGCAAAGTATAAAGATGCACTGTTCTGATGGCAACGAAACATAATCAAGCCCTCATATTGATTAGGCATACGAGAAGGATAACCCCCACTATGATTCATTTAAGAGTCTCTCCTCTCGTCCTTTCAAAAAAAAGGAATAGGGCCAGTGTTGCTGGTTGATTATAAATGGCTTTGGCCCGTTTTAAAGAAGGACAAGATACTCAAAACTCCTGCACTACTTCATCACCTGCCTAATGCATAAATGAGTTGGGTTGGAATTCAGCAGATACCCGTGAAGAAAAAAATCCCATTCATTTTCTCCATAAGGATTTTGATTATTAGCCATAATGTCTGAACCATCCAAGGTAGACTCACCACGGAGGAACGACACGCAGAAAAGGGCCCAACGTCAAAGTCGAACCCCAGCCCACCGCGTCAGGGAGTAAACCTCCACACAGGACGGCCGCGCTACCAACTGAGCCATCTGCCCACCCTTGCCAAATGTTTTTGAGCCAAATCAAATGTTTATGGTCACGATTCATCTCGTAGCTTCAAACTCTTTATGTAAGCATTTCATGAAACGTCAATGGAGCAATTAAATGGGAAAAATCCCTTCCAGAACCAGAGCCGCTCAAAAAGTTGTGCTTGTTTAAAAAAAAAAACGTCAAAATGTGTAAACTTTCATATTTACTTGGTTTATTGCTGGTTGTGGTTGTTTTCCCCTTGTTAGTCCTGTTACAGTAGAAGACATTTCAAGAGAATATTAAAGCTGCAGTAATCAATATTTGAATGCAAACTACGAGCCAACTTTCCCTTAGTTATACAGTCATTTTAACGTCTTTCAGCTTCTTGTTTTGGTCCAGGCTCACTGCGGCAGCAGGGAGCCAAAGGCTTCTAATAAACTCACTGTACGCTACATTCCCAGCACCAAACAGGCAGACAGTCAGTTAGGGGGCTTTCACATCAGGGACCAGGTCCCAGAACCAAATACAGTTAGTTTGATTAGCGTGAACGCTGTATATCGTACCCAAGCCCGGTTGGTCACTTCGCTGTCGGCTTCGACCTGCAGTTGGAGCGCCAGCAGCAGGCCACGCCGCGCTATGAAAACTTATATTTGTATTTGTGGCCATCACTCCTGTCATTGAGATTTGGGACACCAACATCACAAAAAAAGAGAAGTCAAAAGGAGTAAGAAACATGAGCGACGCTTCTACTTTGACCTACCCTACTGTACTCACTTTTAGTTTTCCCTCCAGATAAAGTGGGTTTGATAATCTGGCTACACTGTTATTGCCGTAGTGATGTAATCATGTTTCCTGACCTCAGCAGTTACTTTGGTGAGAACTGTGTTCATAACTAATAGGAAACCCTGTATGGACCAAGTAAGGACTGTGGACCAGTTGCTGGAGAGGTGCCAGTTCACCTCCTGGGCACAGCTGGGGCATCCTTGAGCATTGCACCAAACCCCCAACTGCTCGGGGTGCCTTCCATGGGCGGCCCCCTCACTCTGACTCTCTTTACGTATTCGGGCCTGTGTGTAATGTGTAATATAGCAACAGAGTGTGACAGAGGAACAGCGTGTTCCCTGTGGATTTATAAAGTATCTATTCTTCTTCTTCTTATCATGACCAAAACTACAACAATACCTGATATTATCCAAACTTTAGCTTGAGAACATTTAGTTTTTTAGCTCGAGCTGTGGGTGGAATGTGTTGGGTGTGAACTCTCCGTAGGTAGTTTGACCTCTCGCCTTCCTGGAGGGCGGAGACTTAAGCTCATTATTATTACCTTCGTTATTTCAAATGCTGGACCAGATGCCGGAGCGGGAGGGAGCCCAGGGCACCCAACAGGGATCTGAGGCACCTGATTGGTCAGGGGGAGAGGAATGGTTTGAAGGCCAAAGGGTAGATTCTTCCGGAGAGGAGACACCATCTGCTGACCGCCTCTCTCTGATTTCACAGCATCTTGATACAGTAAGGACTTTGAGGAGATGACGCTGCTGAATTTGGAAGAGGACGCTCTCCTACAGGGTAATACAAGGCCAACAGCACGGCTTGTTACATCCACATTACACAAAATAATAAATCTCTCACCATCATGTCTGGGAAACCTGTAATTAAATGTTTTAGTTATGTTTTGTAATTAAACTGTTTTCCTTGAAGTGTTTATGAAACTCACAGCCTCCTTTTTCTGAATAGATGGGGTGCAGTAGGTCATTCTTTGGGAACTGCCCTAAAAAAAGACTATGGGGAATTTTCCAGCAACCAATCTTCATATTGATTAAATATTCTTTTACACTCAGAGATGCTATAATCACAATTTTTATTTGAACAACTATGTGTAAAGGGAAACTTGTCACTCATAGTGATTAACTCACAAACAATTAACACTGACGCTCCCCTCAGCTTTAATGAGCTCTTCAGCATCTTTCAGCTCATTATTTTGAATTTTCTCAGCATGAGATTCACTGTTTGATTCTTGCTCACCAAACTCATCGGGGTGTTGTTTCAAGACACAGCTGCCAGATGTTGTTAGTGAAATAGCTCGTTATCCTGTCTCTCTCCCCACTTTACAGTCAATCTTGAGCTGTACTAATAAATGCAATGAAAAAGCCCCCAAAGCGTCTAACTATAAACCGAGGACCCTCTGTTTGTGTCCGTTGGCTTTCAAATATCTTGAGAACCGATCTTCGAATGTACTTCACACTCAGGTCCCTGGGTACCCAATGAACTTGGCGTTTGGAGTTTGGAGCAGTTAGGTCAGCATTGAATATTGGATGTCAATAAACTGTGAATAAAACTTAACAACCGCACAATAAAGGTTGAGGAAAATAAACAAACGCCGGTATAAGGCTGGCTTGCTCCTTCCGTGTCTACCTTCACAATAAAAGTCCAGCTTAAATTGACTCAGAGCATTTCGCTAAGAAGTAGTAACATTTCTCTGTCAGGTAAATGTAGTAGAACAAGAAGTTTGCTCAGCTTGTTTCTCTGATAACTTAAGTTCCAAACATCTGATGAGTAAAATCCTTCATCAGGTTAAAATATATGGTTAAAAAAAATGAGAATCATAAAAATGTGACTAAAACCTACTAAATAAAAAGTAAATTTATGACAGCTTCTAGCAGACAACCACAACGCTGAGGCATGTGCAAAGGGGATATGACAGGTTGCTGACCGTGTCCTTCAGACAAATGTCCCCACGCCCTGCATAGCAGATAAATAGAAAAAGATGACGATACGGCCTTAGCACTCTCGTCCGTCACATCCCTCATGTGGCTACAAATATATCTTACCATGCAGGAAGCTCATGGAACCTGACACAGTGTAACCTTTACAGGAGAGAGGCTCCTCAAATGAGCGAGTCTTCGTCTTGTCCACAGGTCAGGGGGCTGTGCAGATCCAACAGTGAATGTCTATTGTTAGAGCAGCACTCTGGAGATCAACATTTAGGCAGAAAATTTGCACTTGTGAGACATGATGCAGGCAGATTTTGAATTTTAACGAGAGAGATCATCCACGAGGAGAGAACATTAGCCTCCTGACCTTCGCTTGCCACCCATGTAGCAGCGCACCCCCCCGACCCCTTTGGATCCTCCCACAGGTGGTGGGCCCATGGGTTGGAGGGAGAGGTGCCACGTCGCTTGTTCGGGCTGTGCCCGACCGGCCTCCGTGGCAAACCCGGGCCACCAGACCTCGCTCCGAGCCCCACGCCTGGGCCTGCTCCAGACGGGGCCCCGGCTTCCTCCGGGGCGGGTCTCTCTATCCCTTCCTTGTTCTTCATTGGAGTCTTTGAACCATTCTTGGTCTGGCCCCTCCCCTGAGGACTCTTTTGCCATGGAGACCCTACCAGGAGCACAAAGCTCCAGACAACACAGCCTCCTCGGTTCACAGGGACACACAAACCTCTCCACCACGATAGAGTGATGTTTCCGGAGAGATAGAAAGTCTTAATATTTCAAGATAGAAAGTCTCAATATTTCATAATGTTGTAATGTTTACTGAACTACGACAGCTTTTGCTTTATCTCAAGGCTTGTTTCTGCACCACTCTGAGAATCAGATACAACAAAAAATACTAAGGACTATTTTCCTTTGACATGATGCAGTATTAAACAGATTGCTGCAATGTAGTTAATAGGATAATTGTCCAGCTTGTATTTCGTTCATAAAAGTGCTTGTTTAGCTGCTAACAGACTCTAATATTCAAGTGTCTGACAACATTATGGGAAGGATTTTTAAGGAGGTCGACCTTTCTGTTAAGATGAATCCTTTTTAAAACCCTAAAAT
>NC_045746.1:20725771-20740544 GCF_008692095.1 Etheostoma spectabile | reverse complement strand
TAACAGGGACCCTAGACCTAGAGCTGTTCTTATTAGGGGCTGAGCCCCCCCCCCCAAGGTATATCCTAGACCCACCCTGCTGCTACTTCCTACTCCACTCCACTACACCTCAAGATAGAAATCTAATATTTCAAGATAAAAATCCATCCTTATACTTCAAGATAAAAGTCCTAATATTCAAGATAAAAAGTCCTAATATTTCAAGATAGAAAGTCTTAATATTCAAATATAAAGTCCTAATAGTCCTAATATTTCAAGATAGAAAGTCCCAATATTTCAAGATAGAAAGTCCTTTAGTCCTAATATTTCAGATAGAAAGTCTTAATATTTCAATAGAAATCTCAATTATAATGTTGTATGTTTACTGAACTACGACAGCTTTGCTTTACTGCTCAAGGCTGTTTCTGCAACAGCTCATGAGAATCAGATACAACAAAAACACTATGACATATTTTCCTTTGACGTGATGCAGTATTAAACGAGATTGCGGCAATGTAAGTTAATAGGATAATTGTCCAGCTTGTATTTACGTTCATAAAAGTGCTTGTTTAGCTGCTAACAGACTCTAATATTCTAAGTGTCTGACAACATTATGGGAAGGATTTTTAAGGAGGTCGACCTTTCTGTTAAAGATGAAGATCCTTTTTAAAACATAAAAGTCCGCGAAATTGCGTTTGCTAAACGCACCAGACTCCATGTAAATAATCAGGGATTTAAGCGTCGTAAAACATGGCTTCTAAAACCTCTCTGAGCACCGCTGGCTCTGGCGGTCTAGAGCCTGCGTGTGTTGGGTGTGCGATTATCGGCTACGTTTTGTCAGTTTTTTCTTTCTTTCATTCCAATTTCGGGTCTTTCAGTCACAGTGAAAACCGGGGACATTTCCGGGGACAGATCCAGCCGGGGACAGGTAGCCAAAATCGGGGACTGTCCCCGGAAACCGGGATGTCTGGTCACCCTATTGTATAGCCCCGAAGGTGACATGGGGGGGGGTATACTGGACAAACACTTTTGCGAGATCTTGACTTTGTTTTGCGAGATTTGAGTTTTATTTGCAAGATCTCGCAAATCCAACAACAAAAGCGTAACCTAGCTAGCTAGTAGCACGACATGTTACATCTCTTATCATCTTGGTTGTCTAAATTCAGCCAACGTTTTTTTTGGTAAGCGTTACTAATAAATAATGCCAAAGTGAAGTGTTATAATGAACAATGTCGTTGACTGTGGATGTCTATAGCACAGTTTGTGTTGTTGTAGCAACATGCTCGTTGTGAGCTTCTTTCTCGTGTCTCTTACAAGTATAGCTAGCTAGCAGTTTGTTCTCTTAGTACATCCCTGGTATAGCTAACTTTTAGCGAACCATGAACTTGCCGTTTATTGTATAAAATATTCATTAACGGTAATCATTGTGTTTTCATTTGTTCCTGATTGTTTTCATGCTTTCAAAATTAACAATGAATATATTAGACACCAGGAGATGTAATCATGGCGTGCTACTAGCTACCTAGAGACTAGCTAGTCGCTACAAGCTGAGCTAGGTTAGCCTTATTGTTTGTTGATTTGCGAGATCTCGCAATTAAAACTCAATATCTGGCAAAACAAAGTCAAGATCCCGCAATAAAACTTGAGATTTCGCAAATAAAACTGGAGATATCGCAAAGAAAACTAGAGATATCGCTAATAAAACTGGAGATATCGCAAACAAACTGGGATTTCACAAATAAAACTGGAGATATCAATAGAACTAAGATACTAATAAAACTGGAGATATCGCTAATAAACTGGAGATATCGCTAATAAAACTGGAGATATCGCAAATAAAACTAGAGATATCGCAAATAAAACTAGAGATATCCTAATAAGATGGAGATATCGCAAATAAACTAGATATATCGCTAATAACTGGAGATATCGCAAACAAAACTGAGATTCACAAATAAACTGGGAATCGCAAATAAACTGGAGATTTCGCAAATAAAACTGGAGATATCACAATAAAACTGAGATATCGCAAAACAAAGTCAAGATCTTGCAAAAGTGTTTGTCCCCAGTTCATGTATTAGTTTTTTTCTCCATGTCACCTCTGGGCTCCGTACGTTCGCCATTTATGTTACTCTGACATATTACGTGTATATTTTTTTGAAGGCCTGTGTTTTGCACTATGATACCATAGCACCAAGTAACGCAGGGGTTTCTATGAGGTGCTCTGTCTGGCAGCCAGCGAGGTGGAGAGAGGAAGTTAGGGGTGCAGCGGGTTTCATATGGCATCTGCTATGTCCCAACACAAGGTTTAAATTCTTGCTGAATTAAAAAAAGAAAAGAATTTTGTTATTTTTTTTACAAATCAAGTACAAATTAACAAATATATTCACACACAAGGTCATGCGTTTTAATAGATCAATTAACTATAATATGGAAAGTTTAGTTACAGTGTTTTATGTTGTATTAGGTGGATAGCACCATGCTTAATTATTTTTGTGTTAGATACAACTACTGTGTGTTACAACTAACCCGCCATCTTTACAACTAACCCCGCATATGGGGCACGTTGTAACATTCCCTATCGCCTCTCTCGGTGGAATGTTTAACAACGGTAGTTCCTACAAACAAACTTCTGGTGCACTTTGTAGCAGAGATATGCAGTTGCCTGTATAAAAATATGAGCAATAAAACTTGAATGGCTTAGAAATGTTTAGCTAAAACCAAAGTGCCCCGCGCTCCACTATGTCATATGTCTGTGAGCCTGTGGTATGATTGTTGTGTATAAACTATTGGACACCTTAATGTTCTTCGGGATAAAAAAGTACTCTATCCTATCTCTATCTATCCATCAGGAATCTTTTTTCCTATTCCAATGGAGGACTTTCACTTGATTTGACTTCTTGCTCATATGCATGTCAATAAGCGTAATGGAAGAATTCAGAAAGGAGGAAGTGTTCCTGAAAGAAAAATCCTCTGAGCTATTTCCTCTGACAGGAAATTGTGTCTTTTGATCTAAGCCACCACACTCATCTGTCATGCATTCGAGGTGCACTCTCCTTCCAACGGCCCGAGAGAGGAAATTTGCTATTGCCGCTGTGCACCATACAGTGCCCGTGGTGAATATCGAATACTCAAACGCCTAAAAGACGCAAAAATAAGATGTGCATTTTCAATAAATCTGGCTTTAAAAAGTGCACCCCATGAAGGTGTATAGAGTACTTGGGGAAAGTAGACAAGTGACGGATTCACTGTCGGGCGCTTGCATCATGCTTCCTTAGCTGCAAGGGAGTGTCACTAATGAACACTATGACCAAGCACAGTCTGGGATGAAGATTCACACCTGCCAGACTACCAGGTGATTGTCCTCAGTGTGTGCGTCACTTACACTGACAGTGCAAGGTCATTTTCATGGGAGCGTCCCACATGGTCCCAGATCATCAAACAGACACAGGACTGATTATATCACACTCGAGAAGAAAGTCAGGCATTTTGCTTGTCATTTCTTCCCATTACATTTGAGAAGAAAATTCAAATGCAATTGGAATGCATGTCGTGGAGCAGCGATAGCCAAGTATTAGACTCTTTACTAAACTACTAATTCCACTGTAAAAATACTCTGTTACAAGTACAAGTCATGCATTGAAATTATTACTTAGTAAAAGTATTAAGGATCATCAGGATAATGTGCTTAAAGCTTAAAAGTGAAAGTACTCAATGCAGAAAAGACACATTTTAGAAACTAAAATGGTCCTAAACGTTTTAGTCATAATTAAACACCGTATTTTAGAAACTACATGTTTTTGTGTGCAAGAATCCTAATGTCTTTAGTAACTAGTGACTAGCTGTCAGATGAATGTATGGAGAAAAAGGACAATATTTCTCTTTGAAATGTCGATTAGAAGTAGAAAGTGGCATGAAAAGTAAAATTGGAGAAACAAGTACCTCAAATTTGTATTTAAGCGCAGTATTGGAGTAAATTACATAGTTACATCACCCGTTGATGTGGAGATTGTGGTGCTGGCTTGTTGATTAAGTCTGCAAACAGAAGGTGGAAGCATGCTGATCTTGTTGCGTTGTTTGTCACAGTAGGTCGAGCGCATCATTACGGCAGTGTACCGCCTGGTCTATTCAGCGTCAAGGGGTGCAGGAGCCATCATTAATAATGTTAACACAGGCCATCATGGCCGACATGATCTTTCTCAATTACCTGATGCAGCGAGGAGAAATCTCATGTAACAAAGCAGGCAGAAGCTGTTACTATATGTGTGGGAGAAAACTTGTTCAAGCAAAATAAAGATTACAGCCTACAGTTCCTTGCAGTGGTGGAAGAAGTACTCAGATCCTTTAATTAAATAAAATATTAATACCACTCTGTAAAAATACTCTGTACCAGTAAATGTCCTGCATTTAAATTGTTACTTAAGTAAAATAGTAAAGATCATCAGGAAAATGTAAAGTATTTGAAAGTACAATGCACGAAAAATCCTCACATTTCAAAACCAAATAATTTAATGGACTTGTAGGCTGTTATATTGTTTATTATAAATTAACCCTTGTGGTGGTCTTCCCGTTAAAATTGAAAATCAACAATTTGACGTTTTTAATCTTTTTTTTTCAAAACTTTTCCTTATTTTTTTTTACCTTTTTTCACACCCACTCCTTTTATTCAATGTTTTGTCCTTTTTGAGACGTTTAACACTACGTAACCTCACTTATTACGTTAGTCTTACAATCATTTTTGGAATTTAAACCTCATTTATAGGAAATTAACCTCATGTTTGTTCGAACACGAAATTAGGAATATTTAGACTAAATTAAAGGATGGATGTTGATGGATAATCACAGACTGGAATTGTCAACTTTTACTCAATACCGTTTCAAAACCACTTAATTTTCTTTTTCAATGCTATAATAATTGAAAACACCCCCAAAATTACCCATCAAATCACCCCAAAGAGCGTTGTGTGAATCAATCGCGTTATTTGGGTAATTACAATTGGGTCGTTAAATGAACATTGATATAGGAAAACAGTTCAATTTGACACGAGGACAACATGAGGGTTTAACTACTCAAATAATTACATGCTACGTTTGTTTTGTATGCAAACCCATAATTTGTAGGGGACTTGGGTAAAAGTAAAAACTTCCCTCTGAAATGGAGTGGAGTGGAGTAGAAAGTAGCCTGAAAAAGAAAGATCATAAGTGCAAGTGCCTCAAAGTTGCACATGTTGTACATTACTGGAGTAAATGTCCTTAAGTACATTCCGCCACTGGTTCTGTGCATAGAAACACAGGATTTGCAAACACAAAGGTGGCATGGATTAAGAAAAATCAACAGCACTCTTTTCTCAGTCCTCCTGCCAGCAGCACCCGCACCTGTAGACAATCAGCTCGTTAGGCATTGATGGATGGCTGCAATAAATACTACTTGTGCTGTAGTTACCTGCAGAGCAAGTCGTTTAGGACAGTTTGGTACTGTTCGTGTGACCGCTGCACGCTTTAGAACACAGAAATGGCTTGTGGAGTTCATTTGGGGTAAGTTGTTGCATCGGTTCTCGGTGTGTGTTGACTTGTTTAGCTGTCCCATTCTTCTGACCCTGATGTGTTTTTGGCAGGTTGTTGCTGATTTGCTTAGTTCAGGCAAAGCATTTACTGTGTATGTGGGATACACAAGGTGAGTAGAAAACAAGTATCAATTTTTTTAGTGCTCTTGTTTGCTAGCTGTGGGTTTGTAATTTGTATTTTTATATATATTGTTTTTTTCCATTTGCAGATCACGACCGCACAGCATGTGTGGCTTGTTGCAAGGATAGTGGCGTTAGCAGCAGCTATCCCCAGAATCAACTCAGACAGGCTGTTCCACCTCCGCCCAGAGCATAGCCACAATGCAGGGCGTTTAGTTAGTGATTCTAGCCAGGCAATTCTGTGGTAGTGGCTACATCCAGCCTAGAAGTGGCAAAGCTGCCATGGGTATCAGTCCAGCAAGATGATCTCTTCAGAATCCTTCTAGGGAAGGCAAAGCCAACTTGGTGTTCCAGCATTCAAAACACCGGTGCTCATCTTCGCTCCCAAGTCTTCCAGCCTGTTTGGCACGACGAGCTTACGCCCACAGAAGTCCTATCAGTACGAAAACCTCAGCCAGTGTCGTAGCAAAAGAGTGTCTCAACGTCATGCTCTGAAACCTTGAAACGTTTCTCATCTCGCACAAACCAGGTGAAATGTCCAAACACAGTGCCCCAGCTGCCTTCCTGCCACGCAGTAGAAGACACCTGACAGTCAGCACTATGCCCCAACCAAACCTACACCATCCCTGATCAGTTTGGTGCTTTTCTATCAAACAGCGCTGAAGAGACCTTGACTTGGCCCCACGGCTACAAGCCCTCCCCAGCGCCAGGTTATCCCCCAGGTCCAGACTACGAGCCTCTCCAGCGCCAGGTTATCCCCCAGGTCCAGCTACGAGCCTCTCCAACGCCCAGCGGCCCCACAGAGCAACTGGCCTCCCCAGCGCCAGGTTACCCCCAGGTCCAGAGCTACACGCCTCTCCAACGCCCATTGGCCCCCAGAGCTATGAGCCTCTCCATCGCCAGGTTTCCCCCAGTCCAGAGCTACGGGCCTCCCCAGCGCCAGGTTATCCCCCAGGTCCAGAGCTACGGGCCTCCCCAGCGCCAGTTATCCCCGTCCGAGCTACGGCTCCCCCGCGCCAGGTTATCCCCAGGTCCAGAGCTACGAGCTCCCCACGCCGGTTTCCCCCGGTCAGCTAACGAGCCCTCCACAGCGCCAGGTATCCCCAGGTCCAGAGCTACGCGTTGTCTCAACCAACTTATTTGTGGCTCCCCAGCGTCCGGCGCACCCTCCGAGCTTTGGGCTCCCCAGCGTCCGGCGGCCCCTCCAAGCGACGATGCTCCTGAACAGTCTGTATCTTACACACCCTGGATCCCTGGTGTTGATCAGTGAAATGGCTCCGGATCAAGTCTCAATAGATAGCAGTGTGCTCAGCTGGTGAGTAGCCTACTTGATCATGGTTATAAATTCTTTAACCAGTTTCTAACACATCTTTTCTTAATAGTGCAGCAGGTGCCTTGGATAAGTTTCTTTTTTTATATATAAAAAAACTTCTAATTTAACATGGGTTTGTCTTTACTTCAACACTTCCCCTAGCTGTGGTACTGGTACTTGCCACAGCAGTCTACATATTGATGATGGCTTGGTGCCATCTATTGTGTAAACTGTAGCAAACTTAATGCTTTGAACAGAATTTTAAGACTAATGCCGAAAACTGGGATTAAGCTGGGAATTTAAGTCTTAAAACCAAATTAGGCCTTTCTATAGTTGTACAAAAGCGAATTCTAAATCATCATGACATTTATTCTCTCCTGCTATAGACAGCCTTATCATCCTGGAGCCTCTAGTCACTCCGCAGTGTTTAACATATTAGCCTGCATTAAAAGGTACACATGTTTCAACATTTATTGTATGAAGGTTGCTTATAACTGAACGATTAAGGCTGAATTTTAAATAGGGTTTGTGATTTAAGGATTTAGTACTAACCAGGGAAAACTGGCCAGCCCTCCAATGGCTTGTGTTGTATTCATGGCATTTCATCTGCCATAGCATGTTCTCAAGAAACTGGGACTGACTTGGGAGGCTTGTATAATACCTACTGCACAATCTTATAGCCTGATTCACTGGACAGTAACTATGTAATTGAGGCTACAGTACATGAAACGCAATAGTTTTTGGCTCTTGCTGGGAGTAACTGAAGACTGTAGATAGATATTACTTATCCCATCTTATTTCCATATAATGGGGATGACAGAACAGCAACCGGTTTAGTGCTGTTGCTTTTGAAACAAGTGTTTTTGTAACAGGGATAAAAGATGGCATCCCACAATGTTGCAATTATTTGCAGAAGTGAGGTAAAGTAATGGTTTCATTACATTTCTATGTACAGTTCATTCTTAACCCAGAAATGTACTCTAAACTAGAAAAGCACCAAGAACAGTTTTGTATTAAGTGCATCAAAATGTATCACACACGGTACAGTGTGCCTTGATAACACTTACATATGCCCAAATGTTCCACTTCTCAGAATACTTAACGCAGGAACGGGTTTTACATACAATGCCACTATATTTTACCATTGGCAATACAGGAATCAAATAGTATACCTCTTAGGGTGTTGGAGGATATGCAGTCTATAAATGTAATGGTTTATAACAATTCCACATCTAAGTGTGTAATATTTAATTAAAAGACATGCATTTACCAATGAAGACTTTTTTTAAAGAAATTAAAGTTTTTACAGATTTTTTTTTTTAATGTAATTCTCTAACAAATACTGAAGTATTCACTTATATTTTTGATGTAACTGAAAGTATTTACTGCACTTGGTCAGTTGTGGGGCCCATATAAACAATATTGGTGTCTGAAAAATGAGCCTTAAAAAGAACCCTAATGATAATCATGGAGACTAAAGATGTAACATTTACCACTAGCAAGGTTCTAAACAAATATGCTATCAAGTTGCATCATGGGAAATGTAGGACCCACTGTTTTGAAAGCTTCAAAACGGTGCAATCCACAAACTAGGCTCATATGCTCAGTTGAATCACATAACGGGACTAAAACCAGGGGGATATTGCAACTTGCTGTTAACATATATACTTATTTATTATATTTTTTTAAAGAAGCTGTCCTAAGCCAAATTTTCCTGGATGCAATAATCCTTGAATTCCCTTTTTAAAATGAAGTTGAGTCCTTATAATATGTGGCCGTTTGGTTCACTATGTTGTCTTATCTTCTCACTTAGCTCACAGTAGTGTATTTCTATGGAAGAGGATTATTGAGGACACTTGAAAATGTATTCCAGTTCTAAGTTTAAACTCAGAAATCAATACATTTTCACATGTGGCCCTAATCCTAGTTCTCGCTCCTCCACAGTGCGGCAAAGGATGGGTCTGGCTGGTCCACTTAGCGCCTGGGATGGGCGTAAAAACGTGCTCGGTTTATTGCATCTCTTTAAAGCCAATCATATTTCATGGGTGGCACGTAGCTGCTGCAAAAAATTCTCGGGGAAGGAACTTTTTTGGTGGAAATTTGTTGTTGTGCAAGAGAAAACTCAGTCTAGCTAGTTGTCTGGATTACCTGCAGAATCTGAGGAGCAGTTAACCATAGTCCTCAGAAATCCACCGAGGTTAGAACCGCCACCACAAAGAAAGAGGAAGGCAAGGAATCGGCGAAGACGCCATGCATCTGTGGAATTCCTGCAGCACCAGAGCAATCCTGGAGTGGAACGGCGTGGATATAGACAACCGATCCTACTAACTGAGTGGAACATTATGATGCATGGACCACTGTGTTACAGCCGGCTGTACTGCTGCTGTGGCCACAGAGGGCGCCATGCCTCGTGGATAGAAAGAGAGCCCGCTGACGGACAAGATGAAACGCATACTGATTCTGGCTACAAATTAAGGACTTAATGGTATGTAATAAACAATGGTATTAAAACTGAATTCAAAAACAGTGCAATACATGAACTAGGGTCATAGTTCATTGATACACACACAACAAAATCCCCATAACTTCAAAATAATAGCATTATTCTATATGCTGCATATGGACCTTTACTGCTAGAAGAACAAGTGCTGTGATCCAAGACTCTTTTTACAGCCTATTAAAGCAATCTCTAACACGATCACGGACTGTCTCAAATCAATATGTGCCATATGGATATGACACATCTCAAGTACTGCTGTACTTGGGAGCAAATTGAGAGTTGGGGGGGGGGGGGGGGGGTGGGGGGATTTGTTAGGTGCTTTTGTTGATGCAATTAAACGCTCAAAGTCTCCTTTAGAGACGTGGCAAATCTTTGGCAGTGTGTTTTACTCCTGGCTCGCCATGATTGCTTGTCATGGCTCTTTGAAAGTACCCGTGACAGATGTCTTCAGGCCTCAGCGAGCTTCAGGTATGAATGGAATTATGCCAGAATCTGTCAATGACGTGGAACTGAGGTTGTATTAATGGCACCGTAGCTTCCACTCTCCACTTCGTATGGATCCGGAGTCCTGGACAGATGGGAGATCAATTCCACTCATCATTTCGGGGGCAGCTGACACTGTAGATAAGAACATTCATAATAACCATGTCCACAGATATTCTTTCTCGCCCTTGAACACCAGCAGCTTACAGCTAACCCTGTACAACATCACGTTTGCACTTATTGCGTAGATATGCACTCTTCTCCAATTAGTTACCCCTCTTGCAGATTTCCCTGTGGAACAACAATATCCAGCTAAAGTCCCATTCAACAATAATCCTATGTGTGTTTGACTGCCTGTAGGAGATTAATCTCATAAACTCCATTTACCTGATATCCATAGCGTGTGTCTGCTTCATCATTTAAATAATGTTTAATTTTCAAATACATGGTGCTTACAATGGCCTGTATCACTGTATTGTTGCCACCAAAATGTCCTCTAGAGGTCGCAATTGGACAGACAATGAAAACGCCACAATGTAGGCATCACACGTAACTATAGCCAGTGTTCCAATAATGTAATGACATCACACAAAGTCTCCTGTCCCACATGTTGTGACCGCAGAACAAACGCTGCTTTACCTCAACTTTGGAGCAACATTTTAAACTGTGTCCCTCTGTAAAAGCCTCAGAGAGCCCGCTGAACCTTTACTTGTTGGGCTTTGCTTTTACACTCCACTACAGTTCTGTTGTGTACATTAAATAATATTTCCTTCCTCTTTTTAGCCCCACTAGCAGCATGGCTATAGTAACGGCAATGTCATCGGTTTGTCCCCACTTGGTCTATACTGAATGTCTTAACTACTAGGCTACCTGGATGGATGTCATGGCATTTTCCACATTATATTTTCTTTAATGAACGAATTCTAAAAATAAAAATAAAACGACTTCTATATAAGATACATTTTTTAATTTGACCAATACAAATGATGGCGTTAACATTTTAGTTTGCTAACAGCTGAACTCAGTAGGGGAACATTATACCTGCTAAACACAGGCTGCCAACTTTCCCCAAAACCTTTGAGTGCAATTTGGGGGACAACCCATTTTTCACGTACAAGCTTTTTTTGGGGTCTTTTATCTTCAGGGTTTTAAATTGTATTTTTGTGATGTGGGGGGGTGGGGTTCTCCCGGGGGTGTCTGGGTTATGCCCCCCCAGGAAAAAAAATTAAAAATAAACCATTAAAGGCACTTTCTGGAGAGTTTTTTTGCAAAAAAATGGAGAAATCAATCTTACATGATATGTGCAAAACTGTAGGGTTAAACCGTGCATGTTGTAGTATCAACAGGTTTTAACGGCATTCAGCATTTACTTATTTACATTATTAACTTCTTACGATATAAGACCGACACAGACAACGTGCCAACATAGGAACCACTGAAGAGACAGTAGCATTGTCAGCAACAGCTGAGAAGATTTGGGTCTGTGGTGAACAGGTCCAGGGGTCCCGGTTTTGGACAAGTACCCAAAGTTAAATTAATGTTGAGGGATCAACTAAGCCCACTGAAATTCTAAGAATAAACCACTGATCTACATAATTCTTATCCTTTAACCTTTGTGCCAAGGTTCAGTAATGTTTGCCCTCATCCTCTGGGCCCCACTTACTGGATTTACTTTTTGGGGACAAAAAAGGGGACTATTTGTTCATTTCTAAAACATCAAATTTAATTTTTACAGTTGACATTTAGAGGATGCAACCGAGGTAGAGAAGCACAATAGTCGGCCCAATGTTGCAGTATGTGTACTATAGTATAGTGTATTATTGTAGTATATTAGTATATATATCAATATAGTATATAGGCTATAGTATAGTCAGATGTTTTTCACCAGATTTCTGCCCATGTTAAAACTTTGGCACATTAAAATAACTCACCCTTCTCGGTTTGGCCGAGATTGGAGAGTGTAATATAGTATGCCAGTGCATGTTATTGCTCCGCTGATGTTGATCTCATTCAGACCGTCTGACGACACGACGCCGCATTCGTGGTCTTGGTCCTGACAAGTTTGAGGAGGCTGTCGCTGCGAGCATTATCGAGGACTACAACGGAGCAACGCGTCCTGTCCACTACAGAGCAGGTCCACTAACATGAACACTTGAAGTGCTACGCTAACCAAGCCGCGCTGCTCAAACCTCTATTTTTACAGAGAGAGTGCGACACAAGCGGACGGGAGGTCTGTGGATACTGCAGAGATCTATACTAAGCCGGGGAAATGGGAGGATACGTAAAAAAATGTTTTGTCTCGCTTTGCGACAATTCGAACTTTCACAAGACAGGGAAGCGCTCTTTGAACCCCTCACAGTCTCTGAAGACACTAACTGGCTAAACAGATATCGATAGATAAAATTCCTATCAGAAATGTTACACGACAGGTTGACACTTCAGCGTGAGAAATCGGGGGTGTGGCGTAGTGAGCGTGTGAAAACAGTCAAATGCGTGTGTCTCACGGCCAATGCGTGAGACGTTGGCAGCCCTGGAAAAGCAGCATGTTAGCATGCCGTTACACGCATTAGACATTAGCTCAAAGCAACTGCTGTGGTAAGTCGCCGCACGAGCGCTAGCATGGCTGGCGCGTAGAACTAATTGGTACGGATATGTAAATGTCTTTAAAAAAACTAATGGTCGGTACGCCCTACGGCTTCACTGGTTTGAGCGTCCGGCCCCATTACTAATCTCCAGTCCTTACCGCAGTGGCCGCGGCTCGAGTGTCGCCCGCGGCCACCTTCTGCCACAGTCGTCCCGCCCCTCGTCCTGGCTTCTCGACTATTACCTAAAACAACTAACAAATGTTTTTGAATATAAGTTATATTTTTTACAACTGCTCCATGTTTCTTTCACGAGATTCGTGTCCCTTAATGCTTTAACCAAGTCTAAGCAGGTGTGACAAATGAAGTGCGGAATTGACTTTAAATCATTTATGTCTCCTTTTGCAAAAGAGAGATCTGAGTCACAGTTGCATGCTTCCTTAATAAACTAAAAGCTTAACGAGTGAACACAGCAAGAGCTGGCAGCACTCTTGAAAATTGACGCTGGTGCAACAGTTAGGCTCTCCTGACTGGTTATTATAGATGCATTTGTCTCGGATTTAGATGTAGCACTTGAAATAAATTATTTAATACTTTATTACACCGTTTCTCCCCCCGACCCACATGTATGCTCTAACAGTGACTTCATTTCTGTCACAACACAAAGAAATTCAGCAACATATTCACGCCATGACTACATGAAAAACTTATAGGTCTCGTATGCATCAAGCAGACTCCACATGCTCCACACGTCCCCCTTATATGAATGTATTATTTTATTCATTTGGGATCCAGTGGACATCAAGACAACCGTGCCAGATCGGTCCTGAGATGTCTTCAATTCACGGATGGAAACAGGCTGGCATTGATAAGCAGAAGCGTGAGGCTGTGTGTTGTGGTGTCTGCTCCATGTGTAAGTATCCTCAACCTCAAGCAGAACAGCACGGTATCGCTTTAGACGTTGTCAAATGTCTCTGTGGCCGATGAAGCTGTGCAGTGAAAAATTCAGGACTTTACTGCTGCCACGCCACGGACATGCGGGAATATGAAGAAATCCACAGCAAACAGTCTTTACGAAATTTAATTGTACATTTTTCTGGTATCACGTGGAACATTATAGTATAAAGATTTCACTGATAAAGTATTCAAAGCCAAAACAAAGGAGAATACAGCAGGAATTACCATGCAAGTTTTTAGCTACTCATGAAATACAAATTGCCAGAGCATCCGTCATCAGCTGAAAAAAAAGAAACAAAATAAACAAAACTAAAATTGTTTCTCATTCAGGTTAGTTGTGTCTTTTTGAAGGAGCGCAAGTCAACCGCAGACATGAGTTTTGTATATTCCTACACCAGACAGAGACAACTGGAAACTTTGAAGTATGTTTGGGGGGTGGGTGGGTGCTTGGCGTTGGACAGCAGCAAACCCCCGTAGGCGCATTACGAGTAGGGTGAGGGCTCTAATAACGGAGAGTGGTAGGGTCAGTAATCACATGGCTTACTTGATGCGGGAACTTAATTTAAGCGCAAAGATGCTTTAAAAACGGTGAATGAGCAACAGAAGTTTGAGAAAGAGAGAAGTGTAAATGTACAACATCATATATACACTGCAGCTTGGTACTGCATCAGTAGTAGGGACCAGTCCTAAGAGGTACTTTTTAATATACGAGGTCAAGTATTACAATCAGGGACAAAGAGAAGAGGTCGGGGGGTTTGTAGTTTCCCATACCTTTGGGGGGAAAGCCCGTGTTTCTAGACATTAACTAAAAACTGTTTAAAAAACTACAGTGTTGACTGCCAGGCCAGCGTATCTCATTGTGAAACAGTATAGGACGTATGTTTACAGTTTAAGGTTATCAGTACAGAAAAAAGGATCCTACAATCTACTGCACAGGCCTCCCATGACAGCAATGTCTTCACAGCCCACATACATGTGGTTCTCGTGCGGAAATACCTAATAGCATCCAAAGTGACAGCAAATTATACCACACCAAGTCCGTGAGGTCATGTAGCTTCAACATGACCGAAATATTGTTTAGTCGTGACCCTTGCTTCCCCCTGCTGACCCCCGCGGAGAACGCGAGCACATGTATCCCCCACTCAAAAACATAAAAGTCCGCGAAATTGCGTTTGCTAAACGCACCAGACTCCATGTAAATAATCAGGGATTTAAGCGTCGTAAAACATGGCTTCTAAAACCTCTCTGAGCACCGCTGGCTCTGGCGGTCTAGAGC
>NC_045746.1:20709426-20725746 GCF_008692095.1 Etheostoma spectabile | reverse complement strand
CACACATTGGCATTATACGCTTTTTGACACACACACACCATATATATATATATATATATATAATATATAATATAATATATAAAGGGGAATTCAGGCCTTTAGAAGATAAAGAGTACACCAACCCTTTATTGGATGATGTTCAAGAATTCATCCTTCAATGGAGATGATCTGAATGTTTGGATGTCCCTGCTGGCGGTTGCCTTGTTGTATCCAAAAGAATCCAGGTCCGGAAGGGAGACCTGTGGTTCCCCCCGCGATTCCGTCCGCTGACAAAAGACAGTTGGGATGCTATTATTATGCCGCATCCATATATCTACTCACAGCTCTGCAATTTCAACCCTCTGTTGTTTCTTAATCCCCCAAAAATCTTTTATGCTGCAGTCATAATAGTCCCACAGGGAGTTTCAAAAGAGCTCGCAATGTGGAAATCTGAAGTGTTAGTACTTACACTATCAATGCCATAAGATGTCTATGTATTGTATAATTTTGTCAGGAGTTTTTATTTGTTAAACACAACTGGATTTTCAGCATTGAATTTTGACATAGTGTGTTGCATCCAAGGCTGTCAGCAGGCGGGATGATGTTAGGTATTTCACGTGCGTTTCTGAGCCATGTAAGGGCAAAGCGAAGTTTCTATAATGCACTCTGAAAGTGATTCCCATTAATAATCATTTTATAGTCTCAGAAAACACTGAGAAGGTGAGCCGTCTCACGCTTTTGAATACTCTACTATATACGCATAGTGGCTCTCAAGTCCGACTCATAGCAATTATCAGCAGGATCATCAGGTCATTCAAGAATGGGGTTATCAAAGGCTTTCTGATACCATCGTCCCCACCCCCCACGCCACACACACACCACCACACCACACACAGACACACACACACACAGAGAGCCCCTCCCCCAAGTTTATACTACCACATGGGGGTGAAAAGACCAGGGACATCGTATTCCACCACTAGAAGTAGTCAAGTTATGGCTAAGTCCATTGCATTTACCCGTTTTAGGGATTTTCTTCTTTTCGTTCTTTTTTTTAATAAAACGCTGTATAACACAACACCAGAGTATAAAAAAAGAACAATGATTCTGACAACATACTAGTTTTTAAATCTGCCTTCTGGGACTTTTATATCCCATTTTGTATTTTAAAAACAAACACCTTTGCAACAGTTTTTTGTGTGCTCAATACGTCACAAAAGTCCAATTTCCTATGCAAATTTCAGGTGTGAGGGGCTGCATAATTGGAATCGCCTTGACAGCACATGGTTATATTTGGCCGCACCGCGCGGAACTGTACTATGGAGAGAAAGCCGAGAGCGCAGCCACTTTCTCCTCTCCATGCCAGCAGCGGCTGCTCCAGATGGGACAAGACCTCGTGATCCGGAGAAGCCCCTCCCGCATATCATCGCGCCAGGCGATGGTCCTGTTAATTCATTGTTGGAGAAGAAGCGACGCCCCGCTTCGCCACTGCACAAGGATCAAACCCCCCTATTGATCAGCACGAGACCCCCGTTCTGTTCTCATGGAACATCAGAGCCTGCCTCCCGGCCACACTTTGCTGCAGAGATGCAAATTGAAGCGCATTCCCAGGCCGGACAACGGACCCTAACGATGTTCTTGGAGAGCTGATCGTTTTATCCCTTTTCTCGTGTGCGCTTCTCTTTCGGATCTTTTGCTCGCCGTACACTTTCTTTCTCTCCCAACATGCTGGATTTGGCGCAGCGCGTGTCTTCTGCGCGCTCCTCGGCTCCGTTTACGCGTCGTGCCCTCCGCGCTGCGGAGTGCTCCGAGGCGGCTCACACCGTGAAAGTGCGTCTCCAGAGACCTTCGGAGAGTGTCCCGACCGGGATCCCCGGATACACCCGGAATCTGTTCTAGCACGGGAATCGATCCGTCGAATCGGTCCGGAGTGTTTTAACGGGCTGGATAATGTGACGAACCTGTCTCTGAGAACAAAAAGGGTAAGACTCTCTAGTGACCCTGTCTCTGTCTTATCATAATGCAATGCAAACATATCGAGGGAATCCAAAATGCATAATTCCTCTAAGATACATTAACAGAAGACGTAGGCTATTTTTAGTCATCAGTTCAGTCCAGATTGTTCCAGAAATATCGCAGCCAAGCAGATTTCATCATTTTCTTTAAGAGGGTTTTGCAGACTTTTAAAAGTGTATATAATGAAACTACATTACATTTTAGTTTTACTTTGATCCAGTGTCCTTAAAACTCACCACTTTCCCCCAACATTGTTGCTCTGTATGTGATTTGAAAGTGGGAATGATCTCATGGATCTCCTCAAATCCAGATTTCCGAGGGGAGTCCCCACACCTTTGCCGGTACTCCGCAGCCTCCGCTCCCTGGTTGAGCAACAACAGTAGCAGTGGTTCACCCCGAAGACTTCACTGTGCAGAACCCGTCTCTGCGGACCTCAACCTGAGCCGAGCCCTCTACAACACATCGTCTGTGATGGACTTGGCCCACGTCTCTGCGCTGGAGCTCCCTGGGGATGCTGAAGGGACTGGACCTCTCCACAACGGCCTCATCTATTACCCCGCACATCTTCTCCACCTGGGCAGCTCTCAGCGGCTCCAGCTTTCCAACAACTCCCTGGTGGCCATCCACAACTCCACCTTCTCGGGTTTGGATTGTCTGCAGGAGCTGGACCTGACCCCAACGCCCTGAAGACGATGTCCGAGGAGGGCCTGCAGAGCTGGACTCCCTGCCCAGACCAATTCCTGCTGGGGGGAAAACCCCTTCACATGCCGCGTGTGACGAACCATGTTGCTCTGTGGCTCAACAGATCACAGGGACCATTTGTGACACCATGGCCTGGTGTGCGCCTTCCCGCCAGCATGAGAAGAAACCATCCATGCTGGCTGTGGCACGCTGACGCTGGGTTGCCACCAGAGCGGCGGCGGGGCGGACCTTGCTTTGCAGACCTCTACGTCTTCTTGGGTATAGTCCTGGGCTTCGTTGGCTGATCTTCCTCTTTGTACTTTATCTCAACCGCAAGGGCATCAAAAGCGCATCAATGACTTGCGCGACGCCTGCCGGGAGGTGTGGGAGGGCTACCACTACCGCTTGAGATCGACTCTGACCCACAGTTATCACAGGTCTGCACGAGCGTTGACCGGTTGAAATGGACTCTTTCTAATCCCTCACAGACTACATCTACACTACGTTTTGATTTAAAAAAAAGAAAAGAAAAAAAGAATAGCTTTTGTGAAGTTCAGGCCTCGCGTGCAAACCACTTTGGTGTTCCGAAGCCCGTCAAAACAGACATTTGGAAACACGCTGCGACGTTTATATTGAAAACTCGGTTTGCCTAGATCTGGACGGGCACAACAGAGACCTTTGGAAACGACAACGCATGTCACTCAGTCTTATGGGTTAGGTAGTACTGACTACTTTCAGTAATAGTTCCACCTCGTCATTGTCCAAGCTAATATGGATGAGATTATTTCTGCAACTGGAGCTAAAAACGTTGTTGAAAACGCTGCTTTCAAAATTAAAACGTCGTAGCACGATATAGCCTTTGTAGCAAATGTAAAAGTGTACAGAGTTTGTCTGTAAATATTTCATACAACAATGTTAACAATCTTTCAGCTTTGTTGTTTAAGCATGCATGCTCCTTTAATACAGCCACACTCTCAGATTGGTTTGTGAGTCAAATGGCATGATTGTTGTACAGGGAGTTCCCGGATGGACATTTCTATGTTCTGCTGCTCCTTAGTACACACAAAGGCAACAGCAAGTGCCTAAAGCAGCTAGGTGCTTGTTCCTAATCAGAGGGATCTAAACTGAACTCACTCTCTACATGGCTCATTTGCATTCATGCACTCTGTCCAGACTCCTGTCTTCATATTGGCACGTAGAAAAGCACAAAATCCTGCAAAAAATCCTGACACGAAACAAACAAAAACAAGCCTCTGGGATTTTAAGCACAATCGCTCTTTCATCTTTGAACCATTTCAAGCCTTTGGTCACCGCCGTCCTCAGCCCCAGGGTGCCACAGAGGAATATAAGCTTTCCTAAACACCACCCGCTCCTCTTTTGGCTGTTGATTTGAAAGGGCGGACAATTCAGTGCAGAGCAGCGGAAATTCTCTCTCCTCCCTCTCTCCTCGTCTCTCTCTCTCTCTCGTCTCTCTCTCTCTCTCTTGCTTTGTTTCAACTGCTGAGTTTTATTGTCAAAAGTGATACCCAGTCCTGGCTGAGGCCTCTGAAAGCAATCTCCCCCTCCTCCTTTAAGAACAACAGCCGCTTGGAGCACTTTGAAAGAAAAGTCTGGCTCTACACGTTTTCTGTTAGGGGGAACCCCCCCCCCCCACTCCCAATGATAAGATACAGATGATTCTGAAACACCGCTACATTGTTTCATTCAGCAGTTTGCTCTGACAGTGGAGTACGCCTTATGAAAAGAAAGACTGTGTTCTTAACCTTTTGGTTTTCTCCTACTTCTATGCTTCCACAGTTGGGGTTATGCAATGCTAAGAACATGTGTTTTTTACTAAGAGCATTCCTCAGATAAACAGGCTCGAGAGCTGTACATGAATGTCAATACATTTTTCTCAACCTTTAGATTTACACCATGTGTCAATTGGATGAAGTTGTAACCTGCATGAATCCAATGAAACATGTTCTTCTTTCTCAATGTCATGTGGTCCCTTTTTTCTCTAAATGGCTTCAATGACAAAGCGATTCTCTGTGGCCTTCCATGCAACAAAGTGAGACACACAGACAGCGAGCAGGAATGGCAAGTTGCCATTCCTCACAGTGTTGTTTGGCCCATTGCTAGCTATCTAGATATTTCTGGGGAGGGTGGTGGGGGGCGGGGGGGGAGACTCTCACATGTTCAAAGCCGCCAAAGCAGCATCTTCATCAAGATGTTCTCCAAACCTCCTAGCGATCCAGATATTTATACCAAGGAGACATGTACGCATGGTAATACAAAATAAAGCTCTAGAAAGTGTGTCTGTCCTCATTTGGCGCACATGTAACCGCATCAATGAATGCATTCCTATATATTACGCACTTAACTGTGTATCATTTCTCCGAGCTGCAGAAACACATTAGAGCCGGGCATTTACTCGCCGAGGAGGGGAAACAATTGAGGCTCGTACACTGACACAAAGGGCGGCTCGGATGGCGAGACGCCGTCAAATAAGCTTTGTTTTCCGGTGCAAAAGAGATGCCTTTGAGACCCGTTCTCCCTCTCTGTCCTCACAGCAGCCATTATGCGCGCCGCATTAATAGGATTCACTCACGGTGACAAAGTTGAGCGCTCTCATCCAGCTATTGTTAAGTGGCTCATTCTTAATAATTGCTGGGAGAAAATCCCAGAGTTTTCTTTTTCTAATACGGAGCGTGTGTCCCCCGGGCGTTAGGCCAGCCGCGGGTTATTGGTGGCGGTTGGCGGAACCGAAGAAAGAAAGATCATTCCCTGTATGTCATTACTTCCGCTTTCCCTCATTAAAGTGTGGATTAGGACCTGGGCCTTTTTGTCTTTTATGAGTCGGCTATTTGAAAAATATATGGTCCGTGTTGCTAAGGCTGTGCAAGACTGTTCTAGCAGGAATGCAATGAAAACAGAGGCACCCTACAAACGCTCAGGCGTTCTCCATTAACTCCAGTGTAGAGAGGCTTGTTAAAAACACAAAAATGCTCCAATACAGTGTTCTTCAGACTGTGCACACATCATGATTAAAGATCACGTCTTTATTTCAACTTTGCTTGCTATGTCTTGCATTCCCCACAACCATTTGTTATACCAGCTGAGGTTTTCTTTCAAGGAAGCGGTTTTAAAAAACAGCTTTTATGTGATGTATGTACACCATGTGGTTTTGCTATTGCAAAAAAGAAAATACAAATTGAATATTTTTTTTTAATTTTTTCTCAGTGTTGAGAATGTTCCTCGGAGTACAGCGGGCTTTTCTTCATAGAGCTCCTGTCTCCGGGAACACATCTGGCGCTTATTACACAGCTTTAATGGCCTGATAGGGATATGCCTAAAAGTGAACACCACATCTGTGAGGAATTGACATGTTTAAAAACAGAACCACAACAGTCCCAGCATGACGACAGAGACAAAGTGACATCCCCCCCCCTCCCCCCATCCCCACCACCACATGCTATGACAAATACAGCGTCTCCCTCTCAACTGTGACACACGTCATCATTTACGTTTACCATCTCACACACAGACATCTGATACAGTCTGTCTTCCATTTGGTTCCCCCTTTTCCAAAGCAAACCAGGCATAGGACTCAACAAAGTCTAGCATCCCTTATCTTCCCTTTCCGTTCTTTAACAATAACTTAGTTGCCGTGGTGGAAGTAACTAAGTACGTAACAAATGCGAGGTACTATATTGGAGTCTTGTGTTTCCATGCCACTTTCTACTTCTAGTCCGCTACATTTCAGAGGAAATATTGTTCTTTACTCCACTACATTCATCTGACCTGGACTCAGGGACTGTGCAACACTTCCCCCCCCCTTTCTTTTATCTCTGCACTACCTACACTTATATTTTTATATTTATATTCTTATATTTTATATATTTGTGTCAACACTGTAAAGGGGTTGCTTCATCTCACTGCACAGGTACTGCACTCGTGTATAATGACAATAAAGGCTCTATCTATTTCTAGTTACTTTACAGATTAACATTTTTGCACGCAAAACAGTTTAAAATGTGATGTTTTATTTAAATTAAATACCCCAAAACGGCCTACAGTCAGGCTGAAATGATTAACATAATCACTTAGTTGACATGAACTGTTTGGATCGTTTCCAGTTTCTAAAATGGGATTTTTCTGCTTGAGTCCTTTTATCTTTTTTGAATACTTTATGTGCATTTTCTGACAATACTTACAATTTTTACTTAAGTAACATTTTCAATGCAGGACTTTGACTTTAACAGAACTTGGCCAAGGTAAAAGATCTGAATTCTTCTTCCAAGGCTGCTTATTTGTGACGTGAGCTTCCGGTATGCCAATCCTCATGTCAGTAAAGTGTAGGACTAAACCACAGAAGTGGTTCCAAGCGGGTTAGCACCCTTGTTCTGATGCTCACTTGATCAATGGGACTAATTGGGTTTCCAGAGGATGCAGGCAAGGAGGAGTTGGTACAGCTGGCCCAACTACCCATTAAAGCCAATGGACCCCCATTATCACCCATTAAAGCCAACTGGACCCCATTTAATCTTTCAAACGGCTGGACTAAACACACAGAGCACACAGTACACACATACCTGAAAGTGTATTCGTTAAAAACGTATTCAGATACTCTCTCTTCTTTCTGACATCACTATTCAAAGTCATATACATTTGGCTAAGCAGCTCCTTAGTTTACTTTGTCAAAATGTAATAATTAAAAAGATAAAAATGTAAACAAAAAATGCTTGCATGATAGCGATGCATTAGTGTTCTCTGTGGGTAGTGCAGCACACATTTAAGTAGTACAATATTTGTGGAGGTGGGTACTAAACTAATCATTACAGTATAGCACTTGAGTGGTGGAAAATATTTAGATTCTTACTTAAGTAAAAGTTTAATACCACAATGTAAAAATACTCCGTCCAAGTAAAGTCATGCATGAAAGTATGACTTAAGTATCATATAAATATAAATATAAAAATTAAAATATTAAATACTCAATGCAGAAAAATTCTCACATTTTAGAACTGGAAATCGTTATATTGTTGGATATATATGTAAAAACATGGTATTTAAAAACTACATTAAGAACTAAAGCTGTCAGATTAAGTAGTGGAGTAAAGCTAGCCAGTATTTCTCTACTAAATGTATGTGGAGTAGAAGTAGAATCTGGTCGTACTGTAAGTACAATACTCAAATCTGTACTTATGTACAGTAATTGAGTAAATGTACTAGTTTAACCATCCCCATGCTCCCATCGTGAGATACTAAGAAGGCAGTAAGCATGATTGGCCACATACAGTAAAGGAAATAAACATTACTGTACCCTATTACCTACTGTCATTTCGACTACTTGATATACAAATCTATGTTTAAGTACATGTGAGACCCAGCTAAACTGGTTTTGTTAATGGTGTTTTTCCCCTGCAGGTACCTGTTGACTCGCCTTTTTGGTTTTTCCCCTATGAAAAAAAGGCCTGGTTCCTGCCAGCAGGTACTTTTAGTATCACCTCCGTTGAGGTTCCAAGCGATGCCGGAGGCGATACCAAAAGGCACGAAGCAATAACTAATCTGCAAGAGAAAGGAGGACGGGGTACCGCGGTCGCATCGAGCAGGTACCATGTAACATGAAAACACCAGAGAGAAGCCCTTTTTGGTTTTGCTGGTGGAAACAAACCAGCTTAACGCAGCTAAACAGGCTGAAGACGGCAGCTGACTCTGGACGTAGAAACCTGAGATTACATGCTACCGTTACAACTACAGAGGGGTTGTTGAGAGGTTGGGTTCTTCTATCAACATGAACCTGCAACACAAAAACCATCTACCAGCG
Source organism: Etheostoma spectabile (assembly GCF_008692095.1). Taxonomy (NCBI): domain Eukaryota; kingdom Metazoa; phylum Chordata; class Actinopteri; order Perciformes; family Percidae; genus Etheostoma; species Etheostoma spectabile. The sequence goes on along the minus strand of NC_045746.1, from coordinate 20,717,261 downwards.
CCTCTAGTAAAAGTAGGGTGACCAGACGTCCCCGGGTTTCCGGGGGAAGTCCCCGATTTGGCGACGTTCCCGGCTGGCTCTGTCCCGGTTTTCACTGTGACTGACAGACCCAAATTGGAAGAAAGAAGAAAATACTGACAAAACGTAGCCATGGTCACACACCTACACACGCAGGCTCAAGGCAGCCAGAGCTGCTCAAGATGTTTAGAAAGCCGTCATTTTACGATGCTAAAAATACTGATTATTTCATGGAGTCTGGTGGTTTAGCGAACGCAATTACGCAGACTTTTATGTTTTAAAAGGATCTTAATCTTTAACAGGAAGGTCCACTCCTTAGAAATCCTTTCCATAATGTTGTCAAACATTATTCTGAGTCTGTGAGCAGCAAAACAAGCACTTTTATGAACGTAAATACAAGCTGGACCAATATCCTGTTAACTTACATTGTAGCTTTTTCTGCCGACTGGAGCGATCTTGTTTATACGGCATCAATGTCAAAGGAAAATATGTCCTTAATAGTTTTTAATGTATCTGATTCTCAAGGAGCTGTTGCAGAAACAAGCCTTGAGCAGTAAAGCAAAAGCTGTCAGTAGTTCAGTAAACTTACAACATTATAAATATTGAGACTTCTATCTTGAAATATTAAGACTTTCTATCTTGAAATATTAGGACTATTAGGACTTCTATTTTGAAAATATTAAGACTTTCTATCTGAAATATTAGGACATTTTATCTTGAACTATTAGGCACTTTTTATCTTGAAGTATTAGGATTTTTTATCTTGAAATATTAGGACTTTCTATCTTGAAACATTCCCTCTGAGGTGTAGTGGAGTGGAGTAGGAAGTAGCGCAGGGGTGGTCTAGGATCAGATCAGCCCTAATGAGAACAGCTCTAGGTCTAGTGTCCCCGTTTTAAGTTTTACAAAAATAAAAACATTACTGTTTTGGAGGTAAATACGCTTCGGAGCTGAAAATGTCCCGGATGTTGTCTGAGAAACTGGTCACCTATAGTAAAGGTGAACAGAGAGTGACTGAGAGGTAGTGGTGACCAGGTGGACCAATCAGGTAATTAGGGGTGACACGTGGAAGGGAAGTGAGTACAGGTAGTGAGGTAGGTGAGGAAAGCAATTGCCAAAAGATAAAAATAGGGATCTTACCGGTACACCCTCTGGGCGTTAAAACTGAGCTCCCCTTAGCGTTAGTTTCATTGCAAAACAGGCAGGTTGCCCTTCCACTATGCACTTTAACTAGCTTACCAGGGCCAGACGCATGAGTAAAATCATCATATTTAAGTTGATGCTCTGCTTGTCAACAGTTGTTTGATAAATTAAAAACATCCAGAGAGGATGTGAATTGCTATTTTTCGTGGAACATTTGGACCCCGCAAAAGAACAATGTCACGTAAAAATATTAAGCAAAGTTAACAGTTCAATACAGTAACGCAAGCTATTTAAATTAGCTGGTCACATGGTTACCTCATTGTCTCTTACCGGTGTATCGTTGTGTGTACTCCGTCCATACATCCCACCACACCACGGTCCTAAACCGTCCCAGTGTGAGAGGAAAGAACCAAACATGCCTGCTTTGTTGCACGATCCAATTTTTGGTTCAAATTCAGAGTGTAGCTTGCTAGCTCGTAGCTGTTGTGTTCCTGGAGGAATTTCGAGAATGGCAACACACAGAGAGCAGAAGGCCTGATGTCAGCCTTTATCCTGGAAATGTTCTCAGTGATCCAGACAACAGAAGCAGCCACCCACACAAGCTTTGCACTACCAACAGCCTTAAGAGCAAACTCTCGCCAAATGCAACCTAGGGTGTTTTGTGAATGTACCTGAGTCAACTTATAGTTTTAAACACTATTTAGGACGGACACGCAACTTTAACATATACCAGTATTTTTGATTTCGGTCAAATGGCCTTTTGAATGGGAGTGCTAGGGTCCACTAACTATGATTGCATCAAAATCATATTTTTAAAACACTAAGAAGGCTCGACCAACAACATGAGACTGTGCTCCAAGTATCACCAGGGGCTCTACACTCAGCATTGTTGGTGTAAACAGACTACACAACTTACCAAAAAGAAAGGTTTAACACTCACTGTAGCGTGTGGTGATCCGCTCTCCGCCATCTTGCCAGTCAAAATAAGTCGATCTCCAAATGCAAATGAACGGAGTCCTTAGGAGGAAATGTCATTTCTATATGGCGTCTCCTTTTTCAACTAAAAAGTCAATATTGGTTTCATAACCACAAAACGATGAATCTCCGTGCATCATATGGAACTAAGCTTAGGAGCTTTACTCTCCTCCTGTTATGTTGCATCCGGAGATGGACTCATTTTTTTTCCCTGGGCCGTGAGCACACTAATCACGTAACAAGCAATACCCTTCACATGTAATACGTTGACTTTCTTTCAGGGACAAACTAATGGAGCTGTGCAATTATTACAATTAAAACTCACAACGCAAATGGATTTGATTTCAGTACGCTTGGGTATGGTTGCCACAGAGTTTGTACAACATGAATGTGTTCACATGTCACAATGGGATTCTTTATGCTTTTGAAATTTAAACAAAACCTCCTGGTGCTGACCGCAATGGTTCCCTTAGACCAGTGGAAAATGGGAAACAAATGTTCTGTCTCGTGTAAAACTCTCCACCGCAACAATGCAGCTTCCCTCTTAAGTCTTCACGACTGTTTCTCCATTGATCTCAAATTGACTACAACTGTAAAAGGAGCGACAGCACTGCTCTGGCAGGCTCGGCAGGCTTCAAAGCCCCCCCCCCCATCCTGACTCCCACAATTTCCCCCTCCTCTGGGCCTGGAGCAAGAGTGTCCTGAAACTTGTTGGGCACCGCTGTCCTCCAGCTGGCCACGAATCGGCCTCTCCATCCATGTGGCTTGTCACAAGTTTTGTTTGCTTGTTGCTGTGGTTGTTTATAGGAGAATAAGGTTAGGTGAGTTTTCAATAAGAGAGACATATTTCCCGGTGCCCCATCCGGCCTCATTCTCTCACACTGTGAACGAGCCCCTCCAGCTGCTGAAATTCATACAAAGGTACCCCTTTTCTGCTTTAGGTTCTCACAAAGATCATCAAGGGAGAACAGCAAAGTAAAAGATGCACTGTTCTGATGGCAACGAAACATAATCAAGCCCTCATATTGATTAGGCATACGAGAAGGATAACCCCCACTATGATTCATTTAAGAGTCTCTCCTCTCGTCCTTTCAAAAAAAAAGAATAGGGCCAGTGTTGCTGGTTGATTATAAATGGCTTTGGCCCGTTTTAAAGAAGGACAAGATACTCAAAACTCCTGCACTCTTCATCACCTGCCTAATGCATAAATGAGTTGGGTTGAATTCAGCAGATACCCGTGAAGAAAAAAATCCCATTCATTTCTCCATAAGGATTTTGATTATTAGCCATAATGTCTGACCATCCAAGGAGACTCACCACGGAGGAAGCGACAGCGCAGAAAAGGGCCCAACGTCAAAGTCGAACCCCACCCACCGCGTCGGAGTAAACCTCCACAGCGAGGCCGCGCTACCAACTGAGCCATCTGCCCACCCTTGCCATGTTTTGAGCCAAATCAAATGTTATGGTCACGATTACTCTCGTAGCTTCAAACTCTTATGTAGCATTTCATGAAACGTCAATGGAGCAATTAAATGGGAAAAATCCCTTCCAGAACCAGCCGCTCAAAAAGTTGGTGCTGTTTAAAAAAAAAAACGCAAAATGTGTAAATTTCATATTTACTTGGTTTATTGCTGTTGTGGTTGTTTCCCCTTTAGTCCTGTTACAGTAGAAGACATTTCAAGAGATATTAAAGCTGCAGTAATCATATTTGAATGCAACTACGAGCCAACTTTCCCTTAGTTATACAGTCATTTTAACGTCTTTCAGCTTCTTGTTTGGTCCAGGCTCACTGCGGCAGCAGGGAGCCAAAGGCTCTAATAACTCACGTACGCTACATTCCCAGCACCAAACAGGCAGACAGTCAGTGTGGGGCTTTCACACAGGGACCAGGTCCCAGAACCAAATACAGTTAGTTTGATTAGCGTGAACGCTGTATATCGACCCAAGCCCGGTTGGTCACTTCGCTGTCGGCTTCGACCTGCAGTTGGAGCGCCCAGCAGGCCACGCCGCGCTATGAAAACTTATATTTGTAGTTTGTGGCCATCACTCCTGTCATGGAGATTTGGGACACCAACATCCAAAAAAAAGAGAAGTCAAAAGGAGTAAGAAACATGAGCGACGCTTCTACTTTGACTACCCTACTGTACTCACTTTTAGTTTTCCCTCCAGATAAGTGGGTTTGATAATCTGGCTACACTGTTATTGCCGTAGTGATGTAATCATGTTTCCTGACCTCAGCAGTTACTTTGGTGAGAACTGTGTTCATAACTAATAGGAAACCCTGTATGGACCAGTAAGGACTGTGGACCAGTTGCTGGAGAGGTGCCAGTTCACCTCCTGGGCACGCTGGGGCATCCTTGAGCATTGCACCAAACCCCAACGCTCGGGTGGTGCCTTCCATGGGCGGCCCCCTCACTTGACTCCTTTACGTATTCGGGCCTGTGGTAATGTGTAATATGCAAAAGTGTGACAGAGGAACAGCGTGTTCCCTGTGGATTTATAAGTATCTATTCGTCTTCTTCTTATCATGACCAAAACTACACAATACCTGATATTATCCAAACTTTAGCTTGAGAACATTTAGTGGTAAACTGAAGAACAAAGAGTGCAGCCTCTCTGATGATGGATCCTCGAGCTGTGGTGGAATGTGTGGGTGTGAACTCTCCGTAGGTAGTTTGACCTCTCGCCTTCCTGGAGGGCGGAGACTAAGCTCATTATTACTTCCTGTTATTTCAAATGCTGGACCAGATGCCGGAGCGGGAGGGAGCCCAGGGCACCCAACAGGGATCTGAGGCACCTGATTGGTCAGGGGGAGAGGAATGGTTTGAAGGCCAAGGGTAGATTCTTCGGAGAGGAGACACCATCTGCTGACCGCCTCTCTCTGATTTCACAGCATCTTGATACAGTAAGGACTTTGAGGAGATGACGCTGCTGAATTGGAAGAGGACGCTCTCCTACAGGGTAATACAAGGCCAACAGCACGCTTGTTACATCCACATTACACAAAATAATAATCTCTCACCATCATGTCTGGAAACCTGTAATTAAATGTTTAGTTATGTTTTGTAATTAAACTTTTTTCCTTGAAGTGTTTATGAAACTCACGCCTCCTTTTCTGAATAGATGGGGTGCAGTAGGTCATTCTTTGGGAACTGCCCTAAAAAAAGACTATGGGGAATTTTCCAGCAACCAATCTCATATTGATTAATATTCTTTTACACTCAGAGAGCTATAATCACAATTTTTATTTGAACAACTATGTGTAAAGGGAAACTTGTCACTCATAGTGATTAACTCACAAACAATTAACACTGACGTCCCCCAGCTTTAAGAGCTCTTCAGCACTTTCAGCTCATTATTTTGAATTTTCTCAGCATGAGATCACTGTTTGATTCTTGCTCACCAAACCATCGGGGTGTTGTTTCAAGACACAGCTGCCAGATGTTGTTAGTGAAATAGCTCGTATCCTGTCTCTCTCCCCACTTACAGTCCAATCTGAGCTGTACTAATAAATGCAATGAAAAAGCCCCAAAGCGTCTAACTATAAACCGAGGACCCCTGTTTGTGTCCGTTGGCTTTCAAATATCTGAGAACCGATCTTCGAATGTACTTCACACTCAGGTCCTGGGTACCCATGAACTTGGCGTTTGGAGTTTGAGCAGTTAGGTCAGCATTGAATATTGGATGTCAATAAACTGTGAATAAAACTAACAACCGCACAATAAGTTGAGGAAATAACAAACGCCGGTATAAGGCTGGCTTGCTCCTTCCGTGTTCTACCTTCACATAAAAGTCCAGCTTAAATTGACTCAGAGCATTTCGCTAAGAATAGTAACATTTCTCTGTCAGGTAAATGTAGTAGAACAAGAGTTTGCTCAGCTTGTTTCTCTGATAACTTAAGTTCAAACATCTGATGAGTAAAATCCTTCATCAGGTTAAATATATGTGTTAAAAAAATGAGAATCATAAAATGTGACTAAACTACTAAATAAAAAGTAAATTTATGACAGCTTCTAGCAGACAACCACACGCTGAGGCATGTGCAAAGGGGATAGACAGGTTGCTGACCGTGTCCTTCAGACAATGTCCCCACGCCCTGCATAGCAGATAAATAGAAAAAGATGACGATACGGCTTAGCACTCTCGTCCGTCACTCCCTCATGTGGCTACAAATATATCTTACCATGCAGGAAGCTCATGGAACCTGACACAGTGTAACCTTTACAGGAGAGGAGCTCCTCAAATGAGCGAGTCTTCCTGTCCACGGTCAGGGGGCTGTGCAGATCCAACAGTGAATGTCTATTGTTAGAGCAGCACTCTGGAGATCAACATTTAGGCAGAAAATTTGCACTTGTGAGACATGATGCAGGCAGATTTTGAATTTTAACGAGAGAGATCATCCACGAGGAGAGAACATATAACAGGGACACTAGACCTAGAGCTGTTCTTATTAGGGCTGAGCCCCCCCCCCCAGGTATGATCCTAGACCCCCCCTCTGCTACTTCCTACTCCACTCCACTACACTCAAGATAGAAAGTCCTAATATTTCAAGATAAAAATCCATCCTTATACTTCAAGATAAAAATCCTAATATTCAAGATAAAAAGTCCTAATATTTCAAGATAGAAAGTCTTAATATTTCAAAATATAAGTCCTAATAGTCCTAATATTTCAAGATAGAAAGTCCCAATATTTCAGATAGAAAGTCCTTATAGTCCTAATATTTCAGATAGAAAGTCTTAATATTTCAGAGAAAGTTCAATATTTCATAATGTTTAATGTTACTGAACTACGACAGCTTTTGCTTTATTGCTCAAGAGCTGTTTCTGCAACAGCTCATGAGAATCAGATACAACAAAACTACTAAGGACTATGTTTCCTTGACAGTGATGCAGTATTAAACGAGATTGCTGCAATGTAAGTTAATAGGTAATTGTCCAGCTTGTATTTACGTTCATAAAAGTGCTTGTTTAGCTGCTAACAGACTCTAATATTCTAAGTGTCTGACAACATTATGGGAAGGATTTTAAGGAGGTCGACCTTTCTGTTAAAGTGAAGATCCTTTTTAAACATAAAAGTCCGCGAAATTGCGTTGCTAAACGCAACCAGACTCCATGTAAATACAGGGATTTAAGCGTCGTAAAACATGGCTTCTAAAACCTCTCTGAGCACCGCTGGCTCTGGCGGCCTAGAGCCTGCGTGGTTGGGTGTGCGATTATCGGCTACGTTTGTCAGTTTTTTCTTTCTTTCATTCCAATTTCGGGTCTTTCAGTCACAGTGAAAACCGGGGACATTCCGGGACAGATCCACCGGGACCGGTACCAAAATCGGGGACTGTCCCCGGAAACCGGATGTTCTGTCACCCATTGTATGGAGCCCAAGTGACATGGGGGGGGGGGGATATCTGATGACAAACACTTTTGCGAGACGAGATCTTGACTTTGTTTTGCGAGATATTGAGTTTTATTTGCAAGATCTCGCAAATCCAACAAACAAGAAGGCTAACCTAGCTAGCTAGTAGCACGACATGGTTACATCTCTTATCATCTTGGTTGTCTAAATTCAGCCAACGTTTATTTTGGTAAGCGTTACTAATAAATACATGCCAAAGTGAAGTGTTATAATGAACAATGTCGTTGACTGTGGATGTCTATAGCACTAGTTTGTGTTGTTGTAGCAACATGCTCGTTGTGAGCTTC
>NC_045746.1:20700593-20709416 GCF_008692095.1 Etheostoma spectabile | reverse complement strand
CTCTTACAAGTATAGCTAGCTAGCTAGTTTGTTCTCTTAGTACATCCATGGTATAGCTAACTTTGTAGCGAACTCATGAACTTGCCGTTTTATTGTATAAAATATTCATTAACGGTAATCATTGTGTTTTCATTGTTCCTGATTGTTTTCATGCTTATCAAAATTAACAATGAATATATTTAGACAACCAAGGAGATGTAATCATGGCGTGCTACTAGCTACCTAGAGACTAGCTAGTGCGCTACAAGCTAGCTAGGTTAGCCTTATTGTTTGTTGGATTTGCGAGATCTCGCAATTAAAACTCAATATCTGGCAAAACAAAGTCAAGATCCCGCAAATAAAACTTGAGATTTCGCAAATAAAACTGGAGATATCGCAAAGAAAACTAGAGATATCGCTAATAAAACTGGAGATATCGCAAACAAAACTGGAGATTTCACAAATAAAACTGGAGATATCGCAAATAAAACTAGAGATATCGCTAATAAAACTGGAGATATCGCTAATAAAACTGGAGATATCGCTAATAAAACTGGAGATATCGCAAATAAAACTAGAGATATCGCAAATAAAACTAGAGATATCGCTAATAAGACTGGAGATATCGCAAATAAAACTAGAGATATCGCTAATAAAACTGGAGATATCGCAAACAAAACTGGAGATTTCACAAATAAAACTGGAGATATCGCAAATAAAACTGGAGATTTCGCAAATAAAACTGGAGATATCACAAATAAAACTGGAGATATCGCAAAACAAAGTCAAGATCTTGCAAAAGTGTTTGTCCCCAGTTCATGTATTAGTTTTTTTCTCCATGTCACCTCTGGGGCTCCGTACGTTCGCCATTTATGTTACTCTGACATATTACGTGTATATTTTTTTGAAGGCCTGTGTTTTGCACTATGATACCATAGCACCAAGTAACGCAGGGGTTTCTATGGAGGTGCTCTGTCTGGCAGCCAGCGAGGTGGAGAGAGGAAGTTAGGGGTGCAGCGGGTTCATATGGCATCTGCTATGTCCCAACACAACGGTTTAAATGTCTTGCTGAATTAAAAAAAGAAAAGAAAATGTTTTGTTTATTTTTTTTACAAATCAGAGTACAAATTAACAAATATATTCACACACAAGGGTCATGCGTTTTAATAGATCAAAAATTAAACTATAATATGGAAAGTTTAGTTACAAAGTGTTTTATAGAGTTGTATTAGGTGGATAGCACCATGCTATTAAATTTATTGTGTTAGATACAACTACTGTGTGTTACAACTAACCCGCCATCTGTTACAACTAACCCCGCATATGGGGCACGTTGTAACATTTCACCTATCGCCTCTCTCGGTGGAATTGTTTAACAACGGTAGTTCCTACAAACAAACTTCTGGTGCACATTTGTAGCAGAGATATGCATGTTGCCTGTATAAAAATATGAGCAATAAAACTTGAATGGCTTTAGAAATGTTTAGCTAAAACCATAAAGTGCCCCGCGCTCCACTATGTCATATGTCTGTGAGCCTGTGTATGAATGTTGTGTATAAACTATTGGACACCTTAATGTTCTTCGGGATAAATAAAGTATCTCTATCTCTATCTCTATCTATCCATCAGGAATCTTTTTCCTGATTCCAATGGAGGACTTTCACTTGATTTGACTTCTTGCTCATATGCATGTCAATAAGCGTAATGGAAAGAATTCAGAAAGGAGGAAAGTGTTCCTGAAAGAAAAATCCTCTGAGCTATTTCCTCTGACAGGAAATTGTGTCTTTTGATCTAAGCCACCACACTCATCTGGTCATTGCATGCGAGGTGTCACTCCTTCCAACGGCCGAGAGGAGGAAATTTGCTATTGCCGCTGTGGCACATACAGGATGCCCGTGTGAATATCGAATACTCAAACGCCTAAAAGACGCAAAAATAAGATTGTGCATTTTCAATAAATCTGGCTTTAAAAAGTGCACCCCATGAAGGTGTATAGAGTACTTGGGGAAAGTAGGACAGAGTGACGGATTCACTTGTCGGGCGCTTGCATCATGCTTCCTTTAGCTGCAAGGGAGTGTCACTAATGAACACTATTGACCAAGCACAGTCTGGGATGAAGATTCACACCTGCCAGACTACCAGGGAGTGTGTCCTCAGTGTGTGCGTCACTTACACTGACAGTGCAAGGGGTCATTTTCATGTGGAGCGTCCCACATGGTCCCAGATCAGTCAAACAGACACAGGGAGCTGATTATATCACACTCGAGAAGAAAGTCAGGCATTTTGCTTGTCATTTCTTCCCAGTTACATTTGAGGAAGAAAATTCAAATGCAATTGGAATGCATGTCGTGGAGCAGCGATAGCCAAAGTATTTAGACTCTTTACTAAACATACTAATTCCACACTGTAAAAATACTCTGTTACAAGTACAAGTCATGCATTGAAATTATTACTTAAGTAAAAGTATTTAAGGATCATCAGGATAATGTGCTTAAAGCATTAAAAGTGAAAGTACTCAATGCAGAAAAGACACATTTTAGAAACTGAAAAATGGTCCTAACAGTTTTAGTCATAATTAAACACCGTATTTTAGAAACTACATGTGTTTTGTGTGCAAGAATCCTAATGTCTTTAGTAACTAGTGACTAAAGCTGTCAGATGAATGTAGTGGAGTAAAAAGGACAATATTTCTCTTTGAAATGTCGATTAGAAGTAGAAAGTGGCATGAAAAGTAAAATTTGAGAAACAAGTACCTCAAATTTGTATTTAAGCGCAGTATTGGAGTAAATGTACATAGTTACATTCCACCGTTGATGTGGAGATTGTGGTGCTGGCTTGTGATTTATAGTCTGCAAACAGAAGGTGGAAGCATGCTGATCTTGTTGCGTTGTTTGTCACAGTTAGGGTCGAGCGCATCATTACGGCAGTGTACCGCCTGGGTCTATTCAGCGTCAAGGGGGTGCAGGAGCCATCATTAATAATGTTAACAAGGCCATCATGGCCGACATGATCTTTCTCAAGGTTAGGCCTGATGCAGCGAGGAGAAATCTCAGTGTAACAAAGCAGGCAGAAGCTGTTACTATATGTGTGGGAGAAAAGCTTGTTCAAGCAAAATAAAGATTACAGCCTACAGTTCCTTGCAGTGGTGGAAGAAGTACTCAGATCCTTTAATTAAATAAAAGTAGTAATACCACTCTGTAAAAATACTCTGTTACCAGTAAATGTCCTGCATTTAAATTGTTACTTAAGTAAAATTATGTAAGTATCATCAGGAAAATGTAAAGTATTTGAAAGTACAATGCAGAAAAATCCTCACATTTCAAAAACCAAATAATTTTAACTGGACTTGTAGGCTGTTATATTGTTTATTTATAAATTAACCCTTGTGTGGTCTTCCCGTTAAAATTGAAAATCAACAATTTGACGTTTTTTATCATTTTTTTTCAAAACTTTTCCTTATGTTTTTTTTACCATTTTTTTCAACACCCACTCCCTTTTATTCAATGTTTGTCACTTTTTAGACGTTTAACACTACGTAACACTCACTTATTAACGTTAGTCTTACAATCATTTTTGGAATTTATAAACCTCATTTATAGGAAATTATACCTCATGTTTGAGTTCGAAAAGCAGAAATTAGGAATTATTTAGACTAAAATTAAAGGAATGGATGTTGATGGATAATCACAGACTGGAATATGTCAACTTTTACTCAATACCGTTTCAAAACCACTTAAATTTTCTTTTTCAAATGCTATAAAATTGAATAAAACACCCCCAAAATTACCCATCAAAATCACCCCAAAGAGCGTTGTGTGGAATCAATCGCGTTATTTTGGGTAATTACAATTGGGTCGTTAAAATGAACATTGATATAGGAAAACAGTTCAATTTGACACGAGGACAACATGAGGGTTTAACTACTCAAATAATTACATGCTACGTGTGTTTTGTATGCAAACCTCATAATTTGTAGGGGGACTTGGGGTAAAAAGTAAAAAACTTCCCTTCTGAAATGGAGTGGAGTGGAAGTAGAAAGTAGCATGAAAAGAAAAGACTCAAGTAAAGTGCAAGTGCCTCAAAGTTGCACATGTTGTACATTACTGGAGTAAATGTACTTAAGTACATTCCGCCACTGGTTCTGTGCATAGAAACACAGGATTTGCAAACACAAAGGTGGCATGGATTAAGAAAAATCAACAGCACTCTTTTCTCAGTCCGCCTGCAGCAGCACCACGCACCTGTAGACAATCAGCTCGTTAGGCAGTGATTGGATGCAGGCTGCAATAAATACTACCTGTGTGCTGTAGTTACCTGCAGAGCAAGTCGCTTTAGGACAGTTTGGCTACTGTTGCTGTGACCAGGCTGCACGCTTTAGAACACAGAAATGGCTTGTGGAGTTCATTTGGGGTAAGTTGTTGCATCTGTTCTCGGTGTGTGTTGACTTGTTGTTAGCTGTCCCATTTCTTCTGACCCTGATGTGTTTTTGGCAGGTTGTTGCTGATTTGCTTAGTTCAGGCAAAGCATGTACTGTGTATGTGGGATACACAAGGTGAGTAGAAAACAAGTATCAATTTTTTTTAGTGCTCTTGTTTGCTAGCTGTGGGTTTGTAATTTGTATTTTTATATATATATTGTTTTTTTCCATTTGCAGATCACAGACCGCACAGCATTGTTGGCTTGTTGCAACAGGATAGTGGCGTTAGCAGCAGCTATCCCCAGAATCAACTCAGACAGGCTGTTCCACGCTCCGCCCAGAGCAGTAGCCACAATGCAGGGCGTTTAGTTAGTGATTCTAGCCAGGCAATTTCTGGTAGTGGCTACATCCAGCCTAGAAGTGGCAAAGCTGCCATTAGGTATCAGTCCAGCAATGATGCGTCTCTTCAGAATCCTTCTAGGGAAGGCAAAGCCAACTTGGTGTTCCAGCATTCAAAAGCACCGGTGGCTCAATTCGCTCCCAAGTCTTCCAGCCTGTTTGGCACCGACGAGCTTACGCCACACAGAAGTCCTATCAGGACGAAAACCTCAGCCAGTGTCGTAGCAAAAAGAGTGTCTCAACGTCATGGCTCTGAAACCTTGAAACGTTTCTCATCTCGCACAAACCAAGGTGAAATGTCCAAACACAGTGCCCCAGCTGCCTTCCTGCCACGCAGTATGAAGACACCTGACAGTCAGCACTATGCCCCAACCAAAACCTACACCATCCCTGATCAGTTTGGTGGCTTTTCTATCAAACGGCTGAAAGACCTTGACTTGGCCCCACAGAGCTACAAGCCTCCCCAGCGCCAGGTTATCCCCCAGGTCCAGAGCTACGAGCCTCTCCAGCGCCAGGTTATCCCCCAGGTCCAGAGCTACGAGCCTCTCCAACGCCCAGCGGCCCCACAGAGCAACTGGCCTCCCCAGCGCCAGGTTATCCCCCAGGTCCAGAGCTACAAGAGCTCTCCAACGCCAGTGGCCCACAGAGCTATGAGCTCTCCAGGCCAGGTTATCCCCCAGGTCCAGAGCTAGGGCCTCCCCAGCGCCAGGTATACCACAGGTCCAGAGCTACGGGCTCCCCAGCGCCAGGTTATCCCCACCCCGCACAGCCTCCCCCTCCAACCCATCCGCGACGCCCCCACCCCCCCCGGTCCAGAGCTACGGGCCTCCCCAGCGCCAGGTTATCCCCCAGGTCCAGAGCTACGAGCCTCCCCAGCGCCAGGTTATCCCCCAGGTCCAGAGCTACGAGCCTCCACAGCGCCAGGTTATCCCCCAGGTCCAGAGCTACGCGGTGTCTCAACCAACTTATGTTGTGGCTCCCCAGCGTCCGGCAGCCCCTCCGAGCTTTGTGGCTCCCCAGCGTCCGGCGGCCCCTCCAAGCGACGATGCTCCTGAACAGTCTGTATCTTACACACCCTGGATCCCTGGTGTTGATCAGGTGAAATGGCTCCGGATCAAGTCTCAATAGGATAAGCATGTGCTACAGCTGGTGAGTAGCCTACTTGATCATGGTTATAAATTCTTTAACCAGGTTTCTAACACATCTTTCTTAATAGGTGCAGCAGGTGTCCTTGGATAAGTTTCTTTTTTTTATATATAAATAAAAACTTCTAAATTTATAACATGGGTTTGTCTTTACTTCAACACTTCCCACTAGCTGTGGTACTGGTACTTGCCACAGCAAGTCTACATATTGATGATGGCTTGGTGCCATCTAGTGTGTAAACTGTAGCAAACTTAATGCTTTGAACAGAATTTTAAGACTAATGCCGAAAACTGGGATTAAGCTGGGAATTTAAGTCTTAAAACCAAATTAGGCCTTTCTATAGTTGTACAAAAGCAGAATTCTAAATCATCATGACATTTATTCTCTCCTGCTATAGACATGCCTTAATTCATCCTGGAGCCTTCTAGTCACTCCGCAGTGCTTTAACATATTAGCCTGCATTAAAAGGTACACAATGTTCAACATTTTATTGTATGAAGGTTGCTTATAACTGACGAATTAAAGGCTGAATTTTAAATAAGGGTTGTGATTTAAGGATTTAGTACTAACCAGGGAAAACTGGCCAGAACCTCCAATGGCTTGTGTGTATTCCATGTGCATTTCATCTGCCATAGCAGTGTTCTCAAGAAAACTGGGACTGACTTGGGAGGCTTGTATAATAACCTACTGCACAATCTTATAGCCTGAGTTCACTGGACCAGTAACTATGTAATTGAGGCTACAGTACATGAAACGCAATAGTTTTTGGCTCTTGCTGGGGAGTAACTGAAGACTGTAAGAGATGAGTTTCACTTATCCTCAGTCTTATATTTCCATATAGATGGGGAGATGACAGAACCAGCAACCGGTTTAGTGCTGTTGCTTTTGAAACAAGTGTTTTTGTAACAGGGATAAAAAGATGGCATCCCACAATGTTGCAATTATTTGCAGAAGTGAGGTAAAGTAATGGTTTCATTACATGTCTATGTACAAGTTCATTCTTAACCCAGAAATGTGACTCTTAAACTAGAAAAGCAACCAAGAACAGTTTTGTATTAAGTGCATCAAAAATGTATACACACGTGTACAGTGTGCCATTGATAACACGTACATATGCCCAAATGTTCCACTTCTCAGAATACTTAACGCAGGAAGCGGTTTTACATACAAATGCCACTATATTTTACCATTGGCAATACATGAATCAAATAGGTATACCTCTTAGGGTGTTGGAGGAATATGCAGGTCTATATAATGTAAATGGTTTATAACAATTCCACATCTAAAGTGTAATATATTACAATTAAAGACATGCATTTAACAATGAAGACTTTTTTTAAAGAAATTAAAGGTTTTACAGATTTTTTTTTTTAATGTAATTCTCTAACAAATACTGAAGTATTCACTTATATTTTTGATGTAACTGAAAGTATTTTACTGCACTTTGTCAATGTTGTGGGGCCCATATAAACAATATTGGTGTCTGAAAAAATGAGCCTTAAAAAGAACCCTTAATGATAATCATGGAGACTAAAGATGTAACATTTACCAGCTAGCAAGGTTCTAACAAAATATGCTATCAAGTTGCATCATGGGAAATGTAGGACCCACTGTTTTGAAGCTTCAAAAACGGTGCAATACACAAACTAGGCTCATATGCTCAGTTGATACACATAACGGGGACTAAAAACCAGGGGGATATTGCAACTTGCTGATTATACATATATACTTATTTATTATATTTTTTTAAAGAAGCTGTCCTAAGCCAAATTTTCTGGATGTGCAATAATCATTGAAGCTCCCTTTTTAAAATGAAGTTGAGTCCTTATAATATGGTGGCCGTTTGGTTCAACTATGTTGTCTTATCTTCTACTTGTAGCTCACAGTAAGTGTATTTACTATGGAAGAGGATTAGGGACACTTGAAAAATGTATTCCAGTTCTAAGTTTAAACTCAGAACTCAAATACATTTATCACATGTGGCCCTAATCCTAGTCTCGCTCCTCCACAGTGCTGCAAAGGAGGGTCTGGCTGGTCCACGTAGCATCCTGGGATGGGCGTAAAACGTGCTCTGGTTTATTGGCATCTCTTTAAACCAATCATATTTTCATGGGTGGCACGTAGCTGCTGCAAAATATTCTCGGGGAAGGAACTTGTTTTGGTGGAAAGTTGTTTGTTGTGCAAGAGAAAACTCAGTCTAGCTAGTTGTCTGGATTTACCCTGCAGAAATCTGAGGAGCAGTTAACCATAGTCCTCAGAAATCCACCGGAGGTTAGACCGCCAACACAAAGAAAGAGGAAGGCAACGGACATCGGCGAAGACGACATGCATCTGGTGGAATTTCCTGCAGCACCAGAGCAATCCTGGAAGTGGAACGGCGTGGATATAGACAACCCTGATCCTACCTAACTGAAGTGGAACATTATGATGCAGGGACACACTGTGGTACAGCCGGCTGTACTGTGCTGCTGTGGCCACATGAGGGCGCCATGCCTCGTGGATAGAAAGAGGAGCCCGCTGACGGACAAGATGAAACGCATACTGTATTCTGGCTACAAATTAAGGACTTAATGTATGTTAATAAACAATGGTATTAAAAAACTGAATTCAAAAACAGTGCAATACATGAACTAGGGTCATATGTTCAGTTGATACACACACAAAAAAATCCCCATAACTTCAAAATAATAGCATATTCTATATGCTGCATATGGACCTTTACTGCTAGAAGAACAAGGTGCTGTGATCCAAGACTCTTTTTACAGCCTATTAAAGCAAATCTCTAACACGATCACGGACTGTGCTCAAATCAATATTTGACCATATGGATATTGACACATCTCAAAGTACTGCTGTACGTTGGGAGCAAATTGTGAGAGTTG
>NC_045746.1:20699309-20700583 GCF_008692095.1 Etheostoma spectabile | reverse complement strand
GGGGGGGGATTTGTTAGGTGCTTTGTTGATGCAATTAGAACGGCTCAAGAGTCTCTTTAGAGACGTGGCAAATCTTTGGCAGTGTGTGTTTACTCCTGGCTGCCATGATTGCTTGTCATGGCTCTTTGAAAGTACCCGTGACAGATGTCTTCAGGCCTCAGCGAGCTTCAGGTATGAATGGAATTATATGCCTAGAATCTGTCAATGAAAGTGGAACTGAGGTTGTATTAATGGCACCTGTAGCTTCCACTCTCCACTTCGTATGGATCCGGAGTCCTGGACAGATGGGGCAGATCAATTCCACTCATCATTTCGGGGGCAGCTGACACTGTAGATGAAGAACATTCATAATAACCATGTCCACAGATATGTCTTTCTCGCCCTTGAACACCAAGCAGCTTACAGCTAACCCTGTACAACAATCACGTTAGCACTTAGTTGCGTAGATATGCACTCTTCTCCAATTAGTTACACTCTCTTGCAGATGTTCCCTGTGGAACAAACAATATCCAGCTAAAAGTCCCATTCAACAATAATCACTATGTTGTTTGACTGCCTGTAGGGAGATTAATTCTTCATATAAGCATCCATTTACCTTGATATCCATAGCGTGTGTCTGCTTACATCATTAAATAATGTTAATTTTTCAAATACATGGTGCTTCCACAATGGCCTGTATCACTGTATTGTTGCCACCAAATGTCCTCTAGAGGTCGCAATTGGACAGACAATGAAAACGCCACAATGGAGAGGCATCACACGTTAACTTATAGCCAGTGTTACAATAATGTAATGACATGACACAAAGTCTCCTGTCCCACATGTTGTGACTCGCAGAGACAAAGCTGCTTTGACCTCAACTTTGGAGCAACATTTTAAACTGTGTCCCTCTGTAAAAAGCCTCAGAGAGCTCCCGCTGAAAGCCTTTACTTGTTGGGCTTTGCTTTTACACTCCACTACAGTTCTGTTGTGTACATTAAATAATATTTCCTTCCCTCTTTTTAGCCCCACTAGCAGCATGGCTATAGTAACGGCAATGTCATTCGGTTTGTCCTCCACTTTGGTCTATACTGAAATGTCTTAACAACTAGGCTACTGGATGGATTGTCATGGCATTTTCCACATTATATTTTCTTTAAGAACGAATTCTAAAAAATAAAATAAAAACCTGACTTCTAAATTAAGATACATTTTTTAATTTGACCAATACAAATGATGGCGTTAACATTTTAGTTTGCTAACAAGCTGAACTCAGAAGGGGAACAATTATACCT
>NC_045746.1:20697825-20699299 GCF_008692095.1 Etheostoma spectabile | reverse complement strand
AGCATGTTAGCATGCGTGTACAGCATTAGCATTTAGCTCAAAGCACTGCTGTGGCTAAGTGCAGCCGCACAGAGCTGCTAGCATGGCTGCAGCGTAGACTTAATTGTACCGGATATGTGAATGTACTTTAAAAAAACATAAATGTTCGGGTCGCCCTACTGGCTTACCTGGTTGAGCGTCCGCCCCATGTACTAAATCTCAGTCCTTACCGCAGTGGCCCGGGTCCGAGTTCGACCCGCGGCCCCTTCGCCACATGTCGTCCCCCGCCTGTCCTGGCTTCTCTGTACTATTACCTAATAAACAACTACAAATGTTTTTGAATAAGTTATATTTTTTATCACTGCTCCATGTTTCTTTCACGAGATTCGTGTCCCTTAATGCATTTAACCAAGTCTAAGGCAGGGTTGTGAAAATGAAGTGAGGACTTTTACTTTAAATCACTTTATGTCTCTTTTGCAAAAGAGATCTGATCACAGTGAGACTTCCTGAATAAATAAAGCTTAACGAAGTGAAACCACAGCAAGAGCTGGCAGCAATCTTTGAAAATTGAGTTGGTGCCACATTTAGCTCTCGCTGACTGGTTTATATAGATGCTATTTTGTCTCGGCATTTAGGATTACAATAGAAATAAATATTTAAAAACTTTATTACACCGTTTCTCCCCCCGACCCACTGAGTTGCTCCTAAAAGTGACTTCAGTTTCTGTCACAACACAAATGAAATTCAGCAACAATATTCACCCTGAGCTAAATGAAAACTCTCTAGGTCATCTGTATGCATCAAGCAGACTCCACATGCTCCCATCCCCCTTTACTGTAAATGTATATTTATGTCATTTGGGATCCAGGGACAAAGACAACCGTGCCAGATCGGTCTGAGATGTCATTCAATGCACGGATGGAAACCATGGCTGTGCATTTGATAAGCAGAGCTGGGTGTGTGTTGTGTGTCTGCATCCATGTGTAAGTATCCAAACCATCAGCAGAACACACGGTATTTCGCTTTAGACGTGTCAAATTGTCTCTGTGCAGATGAAGCTGTGCCAAGTGAAAAATTCAGGACTTTTACTGCTGCCTCGACCACGGATGAGGGGAATAATGAAGAAATCCACAGCAAACGTCTTACGAAGATTTAATGTACATTTATTCTTATCACGTGGAACATATAGTATAAAGATTTCATACTGAATAAATGATATTCATTAAGCCAAAAAAAGGGAAAAAGAGGAATTTACATCAAGTTTTTAGCTACATCATCTGAAATACAAATATGCAGAATCCGCATCACTGAAAAAAAATAAACAAAATAAACAAAACTAAAATTGTTTCTTCATCAAGGTCTAGTTTGTCTTTTATGAAGGAGCTCAAGTCGAACCGCAGACATGATTTTTGTTATATTCTCTACACCCAGACCAGAGACAAACTGAAACTTGAAGTATGTTTGGGGGGTGGGGGGGTGCTTGGCGTTGGACAGC
>NC_045746.1:20682598-20697815 GCF_008692095.1 Etheostoma spectabile | reverse complement strand
CCCCGGAGCGCAATACGAGTAGGGTGAGGCGCCTAAGTAACGGAGAGGGTAGGCGTCAAGTAATCACATGGCGTACTTGATGCGGGGGAACTTAATTTAATCGTCAAAGATTAAAAACGGTGAAGAGCAACAGAAGTTTGAGAAAGAGAGAGAAGTGTAATGTACAACATCATATATACACTGCAGCTTGGACTGCATCTAGAGTTGAGGACCAGTCCTAAAGAGGTGACTTTTTAATATAAGGGTCAAGTCATACAATCAAGGGACAAAGAGAAGAGGTCGGGGTGTTGTAGGTTCACCATACTTTGGGGGGAAAGCCGTTTTCTCTCTCGACATTAACTAAAACTGTTTTTAAAAACTACAGTTTGCTGCCAAGCCAGCGTATCTCAGTGTGAAACAGTATTATTACAGTATGTTTACAGTTTTTAAGGTGTACAGTACAGAAAAAAGTCCTACAATCTACTGCACAGGCCTCCCATGACAGATGTCTGTTCACAGCCAATAATGTGGTTCCTGTGGGGAGTATATAGCATCCAAAGTTACAGCAATTATACCACACCACAGTCCGTGAGTCTATGTAGCCTTCAAACATGAACCATAATATTGTTTAGTCCGTGCCCTCTTCCCCCTGCTGACCCCCCAGAGGAGAAAGCGAGCACATGTATCCCCCAAACTCACTGTAAACGAGACAGCAACTTTGGTTACAGTTTCTTTTTTTTTTCTTGAGATTTTTCTTTTCATTAAAAAACAAGTCCTTTCGCAGGGCAGCGCACTCTGTCCTATGCCTGGGTCCCGATCTGCTCTTGTTCGTCAGTATCTTTCCAATTCAGACGTTTTAAAATCCACAGCTACTTCATGATATTCCTTCCTTTAGTGAGAAGCAGGGGTAGAAAGACAGTGGAATCCGAGGTGATTTTGCATAAATAAAAAAAAAAAAAAAAAAAAAAAAAAAAAAAAAAAATGGACAAGTCAGTTTTGCTCTTTTCACACGCACGCAACAGACACACGCACACACACAAAAGGAGAGGGGGAGGGGGAACGTAAAGAGGCAGAGCTGAAACCTCCCCACGGCTGTCATGACTGGCCAATCAGAAACAGTACGTCACAGATCACCTGGGACACCAGAGAGTTCATAAGTGGGGACACTGAGATGTCCAGTAGCCGCGACTCGTACAAAGTGAACTCAGAGTGGTTTTCCTCCACCTTAGCAAGGGCGTGCAGGGCCCGGGCGGCCCGCCGCATCATGTCCACGCTGGTGGGCTCAAACTGAGGTCCTCCCTGCATCTGGAGCAGAGAGCTCTGGCTCTGCTGGTACTGTGTGGCAGCTAGACTGTCCTCCAGGAAGCCCAGCAGGTTACCCACGCTGGCTTTCTGCACAGCAATGGCCCGCGCCGCTAGGCTGTCGCCCTGTGCCAAGTTGGCCAACAGGACGACCGCCATTTCTCGGCAAACGGCCACCTTGCGTTCACCGACCAAGCGCACCAGCGTGCCGTACAGCTTCTCCAAGCGGCTGAACGGTGGCGTTGCCAGAATGAGGTCGACGTTGTTGTCCTGGATGCTGAGCTTGCTGAGGGTCTCGAGGACCAGTCTCTGGGGGGAAAGTGAACTGTGGTGCCCCAGCGTAGGGAAGGGGTCCAGGGCCTCTGCTGAGGGGCAGACAGCCCAGTGGAGCAGGCCATCCAGCAGTGGCAGACATATGCTCTCTGGATAGATAGAAAGGTCCAGCTGGCCCGAGATGTTCGCCAGGGTGACTAGGCAGTTCTCTCGCAACACCTCAAGGCAGTCCCACCACCACTCGTCCCTCTCGCAGCTCACGCCTTCGTCTTCCTCCTCCTCCTTCTCGTAGGTGACCGGGGCCTGTTTGCGTTCGGGGTGCCTGTGTTGGAGCAGCACCAGGCGGCCCAACAGCAGTAGCAGGCCTGGGTGTTTTGACAACTCCAGGTCGTTCCCAGGAACGAAGGAGAGGCTGCGCACGATGTTGGAAACGCAGATGCAGCGGCGAGCTAGCGAGTCCTGCCAGTCCGACAGAGTGCTGAGCGGCGTCTCGTCCTTGCTGTGTGGCTCGTCCTCCAGGATCTTGATGTTGCGTCGGCTCTGGAGGTCAGGGTTGATGCTGAACAGGTACTTTCCGTTCTCTTTCTGTTCTTCTGCACCGCCGCGCACCACTTCCTCTGTGACCGACCCTGGGCGGGCAGATAGCACATCGTCAATGGTGGCGGTGACGGGCGCACCGATGGGAAGAGGAGGTGGCGGCGTCGTCTTCCCTGCTGGAGACTTCCGAGGTTCAGAGGACTGGGGCTGCTGTTGCTGCTGCCGAGGCTTGTCCTCCCCGTTGGACTTGGATTTGTCGGGGGTTTCTGTCACGATCTCGGTCGCCTGGACCTTTTTGCGGCTCTCAGTGGTTGATGGCTTGCGTTTCCGCTGCTTGAGCAGGTCCATCCGGCTCTCAAAGTGGGTCTGGATGTGTTCCGTAGTGTCTCCGCCACCAATGCTCCAGTGCGTCAAGCCGCTATCGAAGCTCTGCCGCTGCCCAAGCGTGGACGAGTGGTTCACCAGAAAGGGATTCTTCTTCCGCACCACCTTGATGGGGAGTTTATCAAACTTGCTGGCCTGCTTGGGCTTTTCCGAGTGGAGGGTGAGGTCTTGGGAGGATGCTGAGGGAGATGTATTACTGGGTTCTTTGACAGAAGACTCCCGTTCCTTCTCCTCTTCCTCGTCCTGTAAAGACGTGCGTTTGTGCGAGCTCTCCTCCTCCTGTTTCACCTGGACCAGTGAGAGAGTGTCGGGATTGGCCTTCGTTTCCTCTACCTCCTCGTCCTCTTCGTCTTCTTCGTCCACGTCCATGTCCTCGCCCTCAGGCATGGGGATTTCATCCACGGGATCCTCGGCAGCGTTGGGGTCTATGAGGGTGCGCTGGCCAGGGTCTCCTACTTCGTACTCCTTTAAGATGCCGAAGATCTCGATGAGGCAGCGTCTGAAGTACTCCACCACCAGCTCCAGGAATCCAGGCAGCTGAGAAACCAAAGAGGAAAGTCACCAAAACCACCCTGTAAACCCCTGGTCACGCTTTGCTGTTAATGCAAATTTAACAGTGGGTGTGTGAAACTTACCTGGCATAAGTTAAAAGTAGAAATGCTATTGTCATCATACAGTAAAATGTTAATGGTGTCTAAGGCCCAGGTGCTTTCAGCTAGTAAGCCTGACTTTAGTGACATCATCACTCTCCAAGCTTCAGGGGTGCCTGTAAAAAGACAAACACGGAATAAACATAAGCCACCGTGATCATTACCAGTGTGAACTAGAGGAAGTGGTTCACGGATCTGAACCATCAGGAATGGCATTACTTACTTATATCACCTATTCCAAATAAGCAGGCTTTATCTGTTCAATGATTTAAAATAAACTTTCCCACAACACAGCCACGAGTATCACATGGCAAATCAGGTGAGGCAGCCAGGTGGTCATTCATCAGATATTTGGTGGTGATTAAGGCTGGGGCCATTTATTTAAGGCAACGGTCAAACACACTCTGATTTATTCCTCACACTGTTCTCAATAAGCTGTCTTTGATTCTGTAACATTTTATGACTTCTGTAAAACTATTAGCGCGCTCCATGGGAAAGACGTCACACCCGAGTTGAATGCGTTCCATTTATAAGTTGGATTGTCATTGTTTTTGTTAGCTCTAGCCATGTTAGGTTGGATTTTTAGCTCGGGGTATGCGGTGGTTGCCCAATTTCCCAGCTCAGAAATCCGAGGATAGGGGGCTGGTTTCTGACTTTGACCTCAGAAAGTCCGAATACAAACGGAACACACTAGTTTTCTAGTCCATGTTATATTGCTAACATAACATTAAACTGCATCCACTAATTTTACTCTGTCCAGTACATATGCATGTCTATTGAAAATGTGTGTGTGTGAGGCATGAAATAAAAGGTTCTGTACCAATGTCTTTCATGGTGAGCCGTCTGCGGGGCTTAAGGTGGGGTTGGGAAGCCTCCACAGAGCCAGGAGGGAAGGCTACATCTCGCCTGATCATGGGTTGCTGCACAGGGGCCTGGCCGATATGGGAGGCGGGCACTGGGGGTCCAGCTTTCTGCACCTTGATGCCCGGATGCATGTAGGGGGACTTGCTGGGCGACGTCCTGCTTTCCATGGGCCGGGGCATTGGCGTCGGGCTCGACACCTGAGGAATGTGGTTCTGGGAAGTTTGGTAGGTGGATGGCAGGGGTCTGGTCATGGGAGGCCCAGAACCACCAGGGCCAAACGGTGGCTGCCGCTGGTTGACGTGGCCGGGCCACTGACCTTCATGGTTCATGCGTTGGTCTGCTGGCATCATCTCCTCGGAGCGGTTCATGCTATGGTAGCCGGGGCCCTGGCCTGGGACAGGAGGTCCCTGTCGGTTGGGATAGTTTGGGTAGCCCATCTCATTGCGGCCCTGCCACATTGGGCCCTGGGGGCCATCAGGACCCGAAGGCATCGCGCTTGCCATCATCTGGGGAGGCATTGGAGACTGGGAGTTGGGGCCTGCAGATGACGGCCCTCGGTCCCGGCCAAAGGGGAAGGGGAACTGGTTCTGTGGGCCTGGTGGTCTGCGGTCCCCTCCAGGGTATGCATTATACTGGTTATACATGTCCTGTTGGCCTTGGGGCCCTGAGGGCTGGGGTCCTGGCTGCTGCTGACCACTGTAGGGGACGTTGTACATTTCTCCTTCATGGCGCTTGGCCGGGGGGCCATACCCTCCATCTACAGGACGCTTGTAGTTCTGTCAGAAGACAACATTCAGCATTATACTTAACAATTGAGTATCCTTAGACAATAATAGTAGAATCCTGGCTTGCATCTGTCCAATTGGGATGCCAATTGAAGACAGGTACACATATAGTAAAAAAAAAGAAAGCAAATAAAAGGAGGAAGGAAGTTGTGATAAGTGCACTGTAAATACCAAACAAAATGTTCTCACCGGTTGCTGCTGTGGATACATTCCTGGCTGTTGATTTGGGTACGGGCCACCAGGGGGAGCTCCTTGGCCAGGGTACTGATTGGTGTAGGATTCATGCCTGAAAACCATAACAAAAGTTCCCACCATTACATTTTATGTTTTTTTCTTTTTAATAGTAAATGCACACAGTTTCAGTATGAAACTAACACTAATAATCCTCCCAGTCTTTTAAAATAATCTCACTGGCAAAACAGTTAAATACAGACCAATCTTAGCACTGAATCGTACTGACCGTTGCTGTGGTGGAGGGCGGCTGGGCGAGTACATCCCTGTGTCGGCTCCAGAAGGCATCATATTGGGCTGAGGCGCTCCAGGTCCCATGCTGCCGTCGGGGCCCATGCCTGGCTCCTGTCTGTAAACCCAAAAAACAATATCTGTTGATTTGACGTTGGACATTGGATAAGCACAGGCCTGATCCCAATCTTGTCAAGCTCTTTGCAACCCTTGTACGTTTAACAGATGTATATCAAGAATAAATTAATGCCGACCACAAGGAGAATAATTCAGTATGTTTACCTTCTGTCGTATCCATAAGGGTACTGTTGCCTCTGGCCCATCTGCATGTTGCCCATAGGGCCTGGTGGGCCTCTGTTATACTGTTCTCCCATCCCACTGTTGGGGCCTGGCTGCATAAACTGCTCTCCAGCTTCAAAAAGAAAAACACAGATTAGTGTTAGGTTTAGGTCAAACAGAACTTCTGCAGCATCTGATTTGCTGGTTTGGCTGTCGCTCACCTTTCCTCATGCCACCGAAGGGATCCTTGTTGGACTCGTAGGGACCCATTCGAGCGATCATCTCGGGGCCACCCATTCCAGGCTGGTAGCCCTGTGAGTTGGGAGTCATGGCATTCCTTCTGGAAAACGCTGGGTCTCCGCCATCAGCAAAAGGGTCCTGCACATTAACGTTACTCCTATAGGAGGGCAAGAGGCTTGTTAGTGAAATAAAGAATGTTTTACTTCATATACATATATTATTCAAAATTCTTGTTAATTTCTTGGTTTTAAGTATTACAAGTTTACGAAATGAGAAATAACAAGAGTCTAAACCCATAGAAACTGTGTTGCAGTATTTATATCAGACATTGAAGTATTTACATGTATTGACAAATTCCCTCTATAGATATACTGCAGTCATTTTTAAACCCCAAATAGATAAATTTAGACACAAAGATAATATACTTTCCTTATTATTACACTCCTCCTTAACACTTTAAAAACAAGCTGGTTGGTTGTGTGTGTATCTTAACATGACCTACCATTACATAACTTTTTTTTTCCTGTTTGTAGTATTCTATTTCCTGCTGCAATGATCCAATTCCGCCACAGGGATCACTTTCATTTTATTGTGATGCCTCCTGATATTGCTAACATCATAGAAACATGATATTGTCGCTTCTAACTCGTACCTGACGCCAGGCATTGGAGGCATTTGCGTGTGCGGGGTGGAGGCTGGGGTGGGGGGCTTCAGGTCTCCCCCCTCTGCCATTGAACTACTGGTGGATTGAGGAGTCTGGGGTCCTTGCAGGGATCCAGAACCAGCTGCAAAACAAGGATACACAAACTGTAAATGACAAAAAGATCAAAGATTCCAGTGAAGTCAAGGAACAATCCCTCCTCCTTCCTTCACTCCAGGAATAAATGCAAGAGCTGATGGTTGATAGTGAGAAGGGATAGTCGTGTGGATATGCTGAGCACTGCTGGGGGCTTTCAGGAACACATGCCGCTTTTGGCAATCCTAAATCCCATTAAGAAATTCCCGAGCCCTGCACAGAGGAACACAGTTTGTGTCAAGCTGACTGGCTTTTGACAGCCAGCAAAAATGTTCTTCTAGTTTATCACAGCATGCCAACTCTCTCCAGTTCTCTCCCTTACACCCCCCACCTCAACCACTGGCAGGCTCTTGGAGTTACCAGTAAACAATGATCTAAACTCTGACAATTATACCCTGACCTGTAGAGACAGGAAACAGCAAGTTGTGTATGTGTGCATGATAGTGAGTGATTGTATGTGTAAAACATAGTAGCGTGCATCCTTAACTTCAGCTCAGAACTTCTAACTATTAGCACACCAGTCTGATGACTCACAGGTTCCCATTCATTAAAACGGACATGGACACGCGCGCACGCGCACACACACACGTCACTGGCAGGTCACATTTATTCACATTTTCTCACATCACCCTCACGCCTCTCTAGCTCTCACACATACACACACATTGAACTGGCTCCCCCTCCTCCCTCTGGGCAGGGATTTCCCTCTGCTAAAGATGAAGGAGGAAAGGGGAGGGGGAGGATCTCCTCAGGATGGAAAAAAAAGGCATGGTAGAAACAGAGTCAGAGAGAGAGAGAGAGAGAGAGAGAGAATATGACTTTTCACGCACACCCATTCAACCCTCTTCCCCCTATTCATCATTTCTGGCTCAGTACTAATCTCCAGGGAGTGTTGCCTTGCCTCAGTAGCCCCGGGCCCAGGCACCAGGCAGCGAGGACACGCCACTGACGGGGCATTGCTATCACCAATTCACCTCCTGCCCCATGCTGCCGCTGCCCCCTTGCTACCCCCCACCCCCTTCCCAGCTCTTCATTGGTACTAACTAGAGGATTGATGCCAGCTGACAAACATCCTGATGTCTCCTGTAACACCCCCCCGGCACTCAGTGCCCCGTGTCTGACAGCGTGGGTCTCGGCCAGACTGAAGCAGCACGTGGTCGCTTCCTGGTGTGGTTGCTCCTGGCAGCTAAAAGTGGTGTCTCTCCAAAGCAAACAGCTTCCAGGCGACACATGGCCCCGTGACCTCCACCTCTGACTGACTGCCAGTTTACACAATGACTTTTACCCAAAATTTGGAGTTCATAGAAAGATTTGGCATGCTGGTGGAATCACTGTTCACACAAAAAACAAGCGGGGTCTGAAAGGCCAAGGCTTTCGTCATGTCCTGTGCAAATGCCAAGGAGTATTCCCCCAAGAGATGCGTTTGTGGAACTGTCCAGCGGATGCGAGGCGCTTCTGTGACTTACAGCTACACCGCCATCATTTACAACTCCTCCAATAAAGGCCAAAATAGTGATTTATGGAGGATGGCAGCCCAGTACAGAAGATGACAAACGACGGTCTGAGATTGGCTTTTAACACCGCAATTAATAGGATACAAT
This sequence comes from Etheostoma spectabile, assembly GCF_008692095.1. NCBI lineage: Eukaryota > Metazoa > Chordata > Actinopteri > Perciformes > Percidae > Etheostoma > Etheostoma spectabile. The sequence goes on along the minus strand of NC_045746.1, from coordinate 20,689,663 downwards.
AAAATACACTAGTTTATAGGGCAGACAATGTGAGGTAAATAGAGCAAGGAGGATGTGATGAATTGCATTGACTCACAACTGGCCTAAAAACTAATTTTGATGGTGTTGGAGGAGGCCAGTGCTCACCTGGGCTGGGAGGCTGGATCTTCGGCTGGTTCTTTTTGGTGTCCACGTTGAAGAAGTCCGGGGGCGGGTCCTCGCCGCGCTCGATCTTGCACTCGAAGGCGTACAAACACTGGATGTACTGTTTCTTAAGTGAACTGGCGGCGCTGCTCGACGTGCCCACGTTTAGGTTGGTGGCCAGCTCCCTCCACTTCTTGTTCTTGTTCACCTGGTGGGCGACAGAGGAACGAGTAGGCTCAGAAAGCTGCACACTACAGCCTAATAGGAATCACAATGCTGTCTGTTTTAATCTGTAATAAAAATAAAAATTACATATATATATTATCACATCCATTTCAGATGGAATCCAGGCATACCTGGGTGAGGCCGCCGATCTCTTTGACGGACACGTAGAGTCTGAAGAGATCAAGAGGCTTGCGTCCCACAGCAGGAAGGTTGTTCATGCCCATGGCCTTCTCCTCAGCGAAGGCCAGGAATCGATCCACCCACATCTTCCGCTCTGGCTCTGGGCCAAGCTCGTACAGACGAGTGATCTTCTCGTTAGTGATGGTGGATGAGCTTGACTTCTACATTACAGATGATGGGAGGAAATTGTGAGATTGAAAGAAAAAAAAAAAAAAGATTTTTGATGAAAGGAGAATGTCATCGTGTGGAATTCGAACTTCTACCTTTTTGGATTCAGGCTTGGGCGTCCCCTCCACTTTGTTGTTTATCTTCTGGGTAGGGTTTATTTTTTCCATGCCAAACTCCGAATTGGGCGCCATTCCTGGATGTTTCGGGGGAACACGAAGACGGTGAAAAACGCAAAAGATTAGCAGTCTATACCAGTCTTTCATGGACACAGCAGTACTACCACTTGATTAGGGCTTCAGTGTAGCTTTTACTCACCAGGAGTGTTGTTGGCTATATTTGCTCCCATTGGGTAAGGCCCTGGCCCTCCCTGGTTCATCATACCGTGCATGCTGTTGATGCCAGGGCCGTATGGAGAGCCTGTTCCCATCATGCCCTGGGACATGTTAGGGTAACCAGGTGGCCTAGAGAAGAGAATACTTGTTTAGAAGGAGCACTAGCTGACCCAAAGAAACTCATGATTTCCTTATTCTTATCCTCCATCCTATTTTCGGTATCTAATTTAGCTTATTCTGTAGGAAACGTCAATTTACGTCATATGACTCCAGCAATTGCCAAGAACCGCAAGTGTCTCTGTAGGCTGAGCTGGCACCCTCGCTGGGGAAAGAAGTGATTCACTGATCTCAGAGACCATCTCCTGCCTTCTCACTCCCTCCACTTTTTCCTTTTCTCTCACAGATAAGCGTTTGGTTCTCTGCCATCTACTCTGCGGCACACTCGGGCACCAAAACACACAACAGACCGGCTTGCACGTGGGAAGAACCAATCATCGTTCATGGTCACACAACCAGCAGAGATACACAAGCGAGGACAAACCTAATAGTCTTAATACAGTGTGTTGTGCTGACCCTTGATAGTTAAAGGGGAATTTCCCTATTTTTTAACCTTACCCCATTTTCCCATGCATTGGTGTGTCAAAAATCATTGATATTGTTCCAGTATTGAGAGAGCAACTAAAACTCCTACATGGCAAATAAGAACCGTCACTTTCACTAAAGTCAGAGTGCTGTTATTGCCACTGACCGGCTCAGATAGTTATTTGTGTGTGTCATTATGGAAAGGATCCTTACAGAGGTCAACATTTTTGTTAAAGAGTAAGATCCTTTTTCTTTAACCAGAAATAATCCCAAAATTACTCTAAAATAAAATAAATAAATAAAAATAAACGATTGTTTTCAGCGTGTATAGAGCCAGCATATTTTCACATTTAAACAGGTGACTTAAGGGTTTATTTACACCAAACCACAATGGTGGTTGTTGAAACAGTGGACAGACAACCAAGACGGCTTGTCATAGTTTTATTTAGTTTCTGTTGACTTAAATAAAGGGTGTTTTACTATGATAAAATTACTGTTTATTTACATTGAGTCTGGTGGGTTTGGACATGGCGTTTTCGGGACTGTGTCATATTTAACAAAAGGTTGACCTCTGTTAGGATCGTTTTCATAATGTTGTTAGAATATTAACCTGAGCCTGTCAGTGGCAAAACGAGCCGTTTTAGGGGACGTAAACTGAAGGTGCGGAGTTGCCCATTAATAGGGCTGAAACAATTCCTAAATCTTCTTACTAAAAATCATCGATGCAAAATGATTTGCCTCGAAGCATCGTTTAATCTGTGTTACTAACGTATCGCTCACGGTGTTTTCGCACTGATGATTATTACTGTTGCACACTGGGCTGACGTCGCTTTTTCCGAAAATTAAATAATTTTAAATTAATCAATGTTACCATCAGTCACCTAGATACAAAAACATAGGAAAATAATGTCCGGGTTGAAAAATACCAACATTCTTCTTTAATTGTCTCCTTAAGTCTCACTGAGACAGAGCACCCACCTGTTGAGTACGGAGTTGGTGGGTCCATGGTGCATGGAGGGCCCGCCATCCTTCCTGTTCATGCCTGGAGGGGGGCACATGCCGGAAGCCACCTGAGGAGGCATGCCAGCCATGTTTGCGGCCATCCCAGGGCCAAAGGGCCGAGCACCCATTTGCCCCGGGACTATTCTGCCAGGCGGGATGCTTCCATACGGAGCCCCACTAGCCTGCCCAGGCATGGGGTTCATGGAGCCGCCCATGCCAGGACCAGTGGGGTAGTTGGCATTGGGCATCCCCGTGTAGCCGGGCTGCCTAGGGTAACCTGGAAGGGTCACAGAGAGACAGGGATGCAGATTTTAGCCTTGTACTCACAATCACCCGGTAGCTTTTTTATGCTGTCCTGTGGCAGGACTTCTACCCATCTCTCCCAGTCGTGCTCTTAATGTACCTCTGTGCTGCCTGTTCTGACAAGCAGCCTGATGAAGCAGGCTTTATCTGGCCCTCGCTGTTCGCTGCTGTGACTCATAGCAGAACTTCTTCAAAGCCCACAGAAACCATCTGACACTTCAAAGTGAAGTGATATAATTTCATAAATATATGAAGTGAGAGGGAACTTCAAAGCCTTTTAATTCTATTTTTTTTCTGGGCTATCTACAAAACCTTGATGGTTGCAGGACTATACTATTAGGTCAACCAGTGAAGAGGGCTTTTTAAAGCAACACCCCCAACACTTCTGCCCTGAGGCCTCACCTTGTGGACCATACTGGGCCCCCTGAGGCCCGTAGTTTCCCATGGAGTTGTTCTGGGGATATGGTCCCATCCCAGCATGTATTTGGCCTCCTGAAGACTGGCGTGGAGATAAGGCAGAGCCAGGTTGTCCAGGGGACCCGTAAGGAGGCATCTGAGGGTTACGCATGTACACTGGAGAGGATTGAGAGAGAACATCTTTAGATACACATTTCTTCATGGGAAAATCCCCTCACTTAAATAAAAATCCCTGTATGTGCTTAAACACATGGTTCCACAACACATCATGGCCCTGTGTGAAGCACCTAGCTCTTTACTTCCTAACAAACACACAGAGGTACAGTGTGTCTATCTGCTGAACCATCATGTGACCTGGCAAGTAGACTACGAGCATATTCTTGTTTAAAGATACAGTCTGAGAGTGTTTACAGGAGGACAGAACGCAAACAATCCCACCTACAAGCTGCTGAGAACGTGGCACACACTTATTGCACTTTTGGCCACTGAGCAGGAGGGGTAAGGTACTTTCATTTTATCTTATTTTTTAAAGACATCTCATAAGCATCTTGTTAAAAATTGTTTGAACCCTGTCTCACCACTCACCCCTGTCCTGGCCCATGGCTGACTGGTTCATGGAAGAGTGCAGGATGGTATCTGACTGGACGCTGGGCGGCCGGGGAGGCATCTGATTACCTGCAGGGTAGCAACAACAAAAGGACTCAGCAACTCAAAAAATGACTTTGGAAATCTGATTGTCTTTGTTACCTTCTAGTCAGTATTTACCTGCCTTTAAACTTAAAAAAAAGAAAAGAAAAGAAAAGATAGACATATTGGCCATCAAAAAGGACCATAAACCAATCAAATAAAACTAAAAACATAGCAAGACTATGACAGTTTCCTGTTGGCTGCCTGTTAAATTGCTCTTGACAATGAGCTGCTGGTGGCATCGCAACTTCTGTTCCCCTGCCGTCTGGATGGTTTACTGGAGTCATGTTTGGAGAAACTGTTCCCATCTGGCAAGTCACTTCATGAATTACAAATGTGATCCGCTGTATTTGTGAGCGAGCAAGTGTTGAGTAAAAACTCTAAATCTGTCTGCTGTTCGTTTACCGAACGTTTCACAAAGCATCCAAATGCCATATATGAAAACGTTCCAGGTTGGGTTTATTTATTCATTTATTTATTAGCAGGTACGATTCTTACATCTAACCCCCTTCAACAGGTGAACCAATATAACTGCATTCAGTTATTTCATACTGCATGTTTCCTACTTTTGGTACATTCTTGTAAATAAATGTAAATAATCTGTGTACTTTCTTAGATCATTAAATTAAAAGTCATTTTGCAAACCCAAATAGTGCTAACTTAGGCATTCAGACCTCCTTTTCTATGTTATTGGTCATTTCTTTCTTTGTGTCGTTTAATCTCATTGCATGTAATCTTTTCAGTAAAACACATTTTTGTGTTTGTCATCTTGGTTCAGCATGGATGTGTCCTTCCTCCATATTGCATTTAGAAAGAGATTTCAAAAGACCACTTCAATGCCACTTCAAAGCATTTGCGTTTTTGTACCTGTGATACAGCACTGTAATCCTTTAAGACGTGCAACAAAGACATTTGCCAAGGACGAGCAGAAAACAACATTTAAAAATGTAGATGTTTCAAACACCAGCAAGTGTTCTTTGTGTCCTGCCTTTACCTGGCACAGCAGCAGGGGACAGAGGACCGGTGCGGGAGGGCGTGACGCTGGCAGGGGAACCCACAGGTGATGGCGAGGGTCCACGTATTCCTGGCAGGTGGGGCGAAGTGTGCGGAGAGAAGGGCGACTGGGCGGGATTGCTCTGCTCACCCTGACTGCTGGATACCCCTGAGGTGCTGACCCCCGGGCTCAGGGCCCCCTCTGTACCCGTGGGCAGGTCGTCGATGGAGCCCGACAGATCCTGGGACAGGAGGAGCAACATGGGTTAATGATGGCTTTCACGGGTCCGTCTCATCTTTTAACACAGCTCGGGGTTTCTATCAATGGACTTAAAAAGGTGCAATTATACAACTATATACATTTAATTTTGTCTGATAAAACTGCACACAAAAAAATACAGACACCGACTTGATGTCCAATCTGTTGTTCATTCAGAACAAATTCTGGATTACTATGAAGACTGAGCTGGTAGCTTTGAATATTACCAAGTACATTTCTTTTTTCTTTAGGTAAAACCATGGAATACGGTTAACAACACGAGGCCAAAGGCTTTGCATTTTTGTATCGCTTATGTGTTTCTTCCACATGAAATTTGTTCACTTCAAATCAACAGAGAGCAACTAAATCAAATGTTATTTTTTGTGCCATTTCAACAGTTTGTAATGGGATGGAATTGGTTTATAAGATAAAACATTTCTGAGACATAAACTATCAATCAAACAAAATTAGTCCTCTGCGGCTTTGAGGAAGCTTGGACCATGACGTAGTGTGAGGGAAGTAATGTGGAAAACCCGATACACGTTATCAGAGGCATGTGTGTCAGTGTGTGTAAGCTGAGATGTAAATAAAGCCCAGTCCGGCTCAGACTCTTAAAGCTGGAGAAGAACACTGCTGCATATGGGGGCATGTGAATCATATTCAGGGTTTCTTCTTTCCTGCACATACTTGAATGAGGACAGTGGGAGCATTTTATTTCAGAGCCATGTCAAAGTCAAGTGGAGTCAAATGGGAGTGAGTGGAAATCCAAATGGCCACTACAGCATTCTTTGCCTTTATCGGGGTGTGTCTGTTATTCTCTCAGACAAGACAGCCATTATTATGGTGCAAACACACATCGGGTACAAAGACTTCTTTTTCTACCGTTTAAAAAAATACTCCACATCCCTTCTATAATGCTGATAATGATCCATCCTGGCAAGGAGAACCCGGTTTGTGCCGCTTGCAAAGAAAAAGTGTTGTGTGTGTAGGAATATTTGAAGCAAGTGATCTCGGGAGGCAGTTGAAATAATTGGTGCTGGGCACAGGCTCTGGTGCCATGTGGTGTTGTTATTGAGCCTCGCTGGCTGTCACACAAAGACAGGCAGGCAGGAAAGGAGGTAGGAAGGCGGCGATGATTATGTTTGTGGGAAGGTGAATGTTTACACACTGGCCGTCACGTGGAGCCCATGTGCTTGCTCAGAAATGCACGCTCATCTGCCAGTCACATAGAAAGGAGGGAAAAAATGGGAGGAGGAGGAGGGAAAAAAAAAAGCACTCATTGGAATGTGGCCAAGTATTCCCATACAAATCTCACTCGCAGGCTGGCTGCAGCCCCGAAGCCGGCGGTTTTACACTTGAAACGGCGCCCGTTGCTATTTTTGGGACGTGACCTGATGGAGGAACCCCAGAGGGAGTGACAGGAGGAGAACGCTGATTCAGAATCCACCCCCACCCTGTTCCCTGCCCTCCCTCCATCTCTGCCTCTCTTTCCCTCTGCTTTGGTGACTGCACAAACCCAGGCCTTTCTGACCCGCACAGGATACGTGGCAGCTATGAAACCATTGCAAAACTCAGCATGAAGGCTTTATGTATGAGAATCACACGCTAAAGTGTTTCATTGGCCGATGCCCAATTAACGTTCTTGAATGAGAAAACAGGTGAGAATGAGGCAGAGCCACGCTGTGTGAGCGACACAAAGCGGCGAGAGGCAGAGATCAAACAGCATGACATTCCCAGCTTAAACAACCATGGCGGGATCTTTTCTTTCCAGCAGCCAGCATCGTCAGATGACAA